>NC_064628.1:851863217-852166248 GCF_023864275.1 Schistocerca cancellata
GACAGCGTTATTAGTATAGTTTGAAAGGGCGTCGTTTTCCGTCTCATTTTGGCCAGCCGCTCGAATTCTGCCATATACAGATTTGTGGGGCATTTGGATGTGTCAGTGGTCTGATGTAGGAGTGCATGGGAAAGTGATAGCGTATATATCTTTGTCAAGATTCCGCTCGACTATGTCTGACCACCATAAGGGAGGACTGATGTATTATGCACTTAGCACGGCATAACCCGTCCATATCTGCGCCTGCCATCCGAGAACAAATAATGGACTCTCTGCAACATTTTGTGTCGGAGATCAGCAGTAGCCACACTAGGGAATTCGATCCATACCGTCAAGCCGTCGGCACACGGACCGTGCATCCGAACGTTGAGCGTTGAGCGTGCCGAGTTTCTGACGTCGTAGCGTGGAATAGCACGTTTGGGAGTCTTCCCGAACATGCAGGGCGATATCTAGCAGGCCAGATATTCTGAGCGTGCGTCTGAGCGTTGACCAATGAGATAGCACAACGCCACCTACGTCACATGCACCCCATCTCCTTTCAGCACAGAGTTGTGAGGCGCCATATTGGCATTCATTGCAAGCCTACACGTATATATGCCGTTTCTGAGCATCAGCAAATTGAGAATCACTCGAAACCCCGTTGTTAAGTATGTGATTTGTTGCAAAAAAATGAGAAACATCTTATTCATGGTAAAAGTACTACTGTAACTTGCGTGTTATGAGAGTATGCCATTTGAAGGCATTGACACACTGAGGATCCACCAAAAACGCGATTTTCTTGGTACAATTTGTTATAGTAAAATTTCAATTAGTAACATAGCTACGACTAAAGCTTTTAGCAAGCGGCAATATATTAGGTTGGCTGTGCGAGCTTTGTTGTCAGTTTAGCGAGCCAGCACGGTAACTCAGCGTGTTCGGTCAAAGGGTTAGCTACTCTTTGTAATTAAAAAACTGAGCGAACAGATCAAAGAAGAATCAGAACGGCTGCTATTGACGTCCGCCCCGAACAAATTCAGCGAACAATATAGAGCAAAAATGAAATCAATAAAAAAAAAAGAAGCTTAGTGAGTAGAGTTACCGAGTTCTATCTAAATGCATGATATGTCGATGGTTCGCATCTCCCCATGTCTAAATTCTTTTTCCTAAATTTGTGTCATAGGTTCTGAAGCATTATTATTAGTTTAATATAAGTATATACTATAGTATTTGACGTTATGTAAATATAAGTTCACCTTTTTTTGAGAAGTGAGTTTGTTCGATTGGCTTAATCTACAGGACAGCTTGCGCTACTTCTATATTTTGCTCCTTTTTCTTTTACGTTTCGTAATTCACACGTTGCAAAAATTCTGCTACTGGGTAGGAACAGTGATCAAGTAAGACTGACCTTAAGCCGTCGGCAAACGGGCCGTGCTGTCGAACGTTAACGTTGAGCGTGCTGAGTTCAACGTGCTGCTGAACGCTCAGGAACGATGTGACTTGTGCATACGGTACGTGGGCGCCAACGTGGTATACGCATTCACAACGCACTCCAGCGGCAGTTGCGGGATGTTTCTAGTTCGTAAATCACACTGTTTACTAAAAGGGCGCGCGTAAAATTCCCACTTTAGCTCTATTAAAACGCGTATTTCCTCCATCGTCCACGAAAAGGAAAGTACCATGTCCGATCAATAAGGACACAAGGTTATAAAAGTTCCGTTACAAACAGTGCGATAGAAATTTCCAATACTTCTCCACATAAGATAAACATTATTTCATCATTCCCACATTTTAGTACAGCTCCAAGGTCAATCTACTTGATCATTGTTCCAACCCAGCGGCAGAATCTTTGCAACATGTGAATTACGAAGCGTAAAAGAAAAAGGAGTAAAATATCTTTATACCAGTAGCGCAAGCTGTCCAGTTGATTAAGCCAATCGAAAAAACTCACCCCTCGTAAAAAGGTGAACTTATATTTACATAATATCAAATATTATAGTATATACGTATATTAAACTAACAAGAAAGTATCAGAACCCAATAAAAACGCAAATGCTAAGAAAAAAATTCGAAAGTTCTCGGACGCGAATCGCCACCATACATTTTATTTAATCTTTATACAGACCAATGACACTACTCACTACACTAAACCAACAACAGTGCTGACACCCAATCATAATATATTACCATTTGCTGAAAACTTTAATTGTAGATATGTTACTGACTGAAATTTAATTATAACAAATTGTATCAAGAAAATGGGTTTTGGGTGGATCTTCAAGTTGTCGCTGCCTTCAAATAGCATACTCTCATAATACACAAGTTACAATAATTCTTTTGGCACGAATATGATGTTTCTCATTATTTATCAGAACGAATCACACAGTTAACAACGGGTCTTCCAGTGATTCTCAATATACTGGTGCTCAGAAACGGCATATATACGTAAAGGCTTGAAATGAATGGCAATATGGCGCCTCACAAATCTGTGCTGAAGGGAGATTGCGTGCATGTGACGTAGGCGGCGTTGTGCCGTCTCATTGGTCAACGCTCAGACGCACGCTCAGAATATCTGACCTGCTAGATATTGCTCTGCTTGTTCGTAAAGACTCCCAAAAGTGCTATTCCATGCTGTGACGTCAGAAACTCGGCACGCTCAACGCTCAACGTTCGGATGCACGGTCCGTGTGCCGACGGCTTTAGCACTGCAACACAAACGGACCTGGAAGCGTGGACTGCTGATAAACGGCGTTGCGTTATGTTTAGCGATGACTAGCGGTTCTGCAATACCCCGGACGACCGTCATCGGCGACCTGCAATAAGGTCTCATTATTCCAATGTTTTGCAGAGGTACAGCAGTGTTATTTTTGGTGTGATTGTATGGAGAGCTATTGAGTATGGTTTCAGCAGCAGGCAGGTACTCATTTAGGAAACTCTGACAGCATAATGGTACGTCACGGACGTTCCGCATCCTTGTGTGTTCTCATGCGACAGTACAGTGGTGCCATTTTTCAACAGGACAGTACACGTATGCACGTAGCACGTGTCTCTACGAACTGTCTGCGTGATATTGGGGTACTCTCGTGGCCAGCAAGCTGCTCATATCCGTCGCCAATAGAACGTGTACGAGACCATCTCGGATGTCAACGCCGTTCTGGTGCCAGTATCCGGGACATCAAAGACAATTTACACCAGTTGTGAGCCAGTTTGCCTCAGGAGAAGATACAAAGAGTTTGACACTGTTCCCAACTGAATCAGTGCTTGCATCCAGCCCAGAGAGTGTACAACATCATACTGATGAGTGGGCTCACGCTGCCAAGCTCTTTGTAAATTTGATTTGGTTTTGTAATCGTTGCAGTAAAATCACATACCCTCTCAACCCGTGAAGTTTCATTTCGTTTCCTCCTCCCTTTATGGTAGTTTCACATTTTCCCTGCAGTGTGTAATGCTGGAGGAAAAAATGACTGACACTATCATTCGTTTAGCCTAAGTATTGCCCATGAAAAAGTCTGACTCCCTACCCAGTGAGTAAATCATTTAGTGGACGATAAAATTAACTTCAAACAGAAAAACTGAAATCACAGTTGTCTCACAACTTGTTCTACTCTACAGAATAATTTAATAGTATAATGTGTGTGTGTGTGTGTGTGTGTGTGTGAACTTGAAAGAATGACAGACAGATTGAAAGTAATTGAGAATAAATTTATATGTGTTGAAAAGTAGGAGCTACAGGCAATCACGTAAATGGCCGACACAATGTAACATTTTTTACTGAAAAAGTGTACTGCAATAGTTAAACTGACTCATTCCTCTTCATAGCGAAGGTCGCAAGTATGCCTCATGGAACATGCAAATAACTGAACTATATACTGATATGAGAAAAGCCGTAGGATATCTCCCAACATCGTGTCGGTCCTCCTTTTGTCCGGCGTGGCATGGATTGAGCAGGTCCCTCGAAGAAAGACTGAACACCGAACCTTTCTGCATCTAAAGCCGTCCATAATTGCCAAAGTGTTGCCGGTGCAGGATTTTTTACACGAACTGACCTCTTGATTATGTCCCTTAAATGTTCGATGGGAAACAAAAAAAATGTTCAGAAGTGTGTGAAATCTTATGGGACTTAATTGCTAAGGTCATCAGTCCCTAAGCTTACACACTACTTAACCTAAATTATCCTAAGGACAAACACACACACACACACACACACACACACACACACACACACACACACACCCATGTCCGAGGGAGGACTCGAACCTCCGCCGGGACCAGCCGCACAGTTCATGACTGCAGCGCCTAAGACCGCTCGGCTAATCCCGCGCGGCTCGATCGGAAACGTGTCGGGTGATCCAGGTGACCAAACGACCATTGTGAAGCCAATGAACGGCTGAAAATGGTCTCCGAGTAGCCGAACATAACCGAGGACACAGTTCATTCCACGTAAACACGGCCAACACCGCTATGGAGTCCACACCAACTTGCACAGTGCCTTATTGACAACCCGAGCCCACGGCTTCGTAGGCCACACACGAGCCCTACCATCAGCTCTTACCAAATCGGACCTCATCTGACCAGGCTGAGATTTTCCAGTGGTCTAGGAACCAACCGGTTGACCACGAACCTAGGAAAGGCTATGTCGTGCTTTTAACAAAGGCACACTCGTCGGCCATTTGCTGCCGTAGCGGGTAATACCAATTTTCGCGGCACTGTCCTAACGAATACGTTCGTCATTCGTCCCACCTGGATTTCTGCCCTTGTTTCACGCAGTGTTGGTTGCCTATTAGCACTGATTACGCAAACATTGTTGCTCTCAGGCGATTAGTGAAGGCCGTCGACCACTACATTGGCCGTGATCAGAGATAATGCCTGAAATTTGGTATTCCCGGCACACTCTTGACATTATGGATGTTGGAAAACTGAAATGGAATGTCCTATGCATCTAGGTCCATTCCGCGTTCAAAGTCTGTTAATTCCCGTTGTGCGGTCATAACGACGTAGGACACCTTTTCACACAAATCACCTGAGTACAAATGGTAGCTTCACCAGTGTAATGGCCTTGTATACCTAGTGTACGCGCTACTGTCGCCATCTGTACATGTGCATATCGCTATCCTCTGACTTTCAATATATATCGCTATATGTTATTAAGTTTTTGGGAACGGAGTCCTTGCATAAAAAGTTCTCTGTGTACTTGCAGCATCAAATTCGAATAAAATAGGACTGCCCGCATCTCGTGGTCGTGCGGTAGCGTTCTCGCTTCCCACGCCCGGGTTCCCGGGTTCGATTCCCGGCGGGGTCAGGGATTTTCTCTGCCTCGTGATGGCTGGGTGTTGTGTGCTGTCCTTAGGTTAGTTAGGTTTAAGTAGTTCTAAGTTCTAGGGGACTTATGACCACAGCAGTTGAGTCCCATAGTGCTCAGAGCCATTTGAACCATTTAAAATAGGACTAAGACTGATTAGATGTCAGGGAGTAGGAGTGACACACTTGGTCCCTGACGACGATGAAGGAGGCAATCATAGAAAGCTTGGGATTTTATCCGAATTTGACGCGGCAAGTAAACCGAGAAATTTTTATGTACATACCGCTGTCAGTGCATTTTGCAGTGATCGTTAACGTCCTTGTCTGCCTATCAAGAATCTTTTTCTGTGGTTTCCCGTAATCATTTCAGGCAACTGCTGGGATGGTTACTACATTGACGGGACTTTAAGCCATAACATTGCTTTCTAGCATTCTTTTTTCGGTTTTCGAGAGCTAAATTACTAATTACGTTATTCGTCTCAGATAAGAAAATGGAAATTAGTGCCAATGAATGCAAATTCATTGCAGCTTACGTTCTGGCTGTTTAATTTATGGTTAGTACGGGGTGTTCAAAAAGTCTCTCAGCAGTACCGTATGATTGCTAGCCGCGCGTGCCGTATGATTGTTCGCCTTCCTGCGTTACTTCCCTTCAAGTGGACTCTCCCAACATTGCACTGTTTCGTTTATCTCAGCCAGCGTCAGTAGTATCGTTGGTGTGTGTCGTTACGTGTTGACGTGAACGTTTAAGTTTAGTTCCTTTGTTCGTTTGTTTCGTTTTTGTCACTGTTAAAATGCTAACCATTAAAGAACGTGTGTTTTTAGTCGAACAAGTGTTCAAAGCTGGCGGTAAATACACAGTTTCAGTTTGTTAAACATTTAATTCAGTTTTCCCGGAGACAACACTCCCACATCGCGATACTGTGCGAGATCTGATTAACAAATTTCGAAGTACGGGTTCAGTGACAGAGGCACCGAGAAGTGGTCGTCCTAGCGTTTTGTCTGAGGATAAACTACTCGATATTTCCGATAAAGTGTCCATGAATCCGAACAAGTCAGTAAGAAGACTCGCCCAGGAAATCGATATTAGTGTCGGAACGGACCTCACAGATGTAAGGAAAAAATGCAAAGTGACAGTAGTGCAATAACTGAAAAACACTGGTCATGTCAAGAGACTGCATTATTGTCAATGGTTCGAAAATTTCGTTCAACAAAATGGGAGGGATATTCTTAATGAAACGTTTTTCACTGATGAGGCGTGGTTTCGTTTATCCGGGTACATGAACTCGCAAAATTATCGTATGTGGAGTACTGCAAATCCATTGTGTTTTCGTGAGGAACCACTTCATTCTGTGAAAAACTATAAACGCACAACGATACTGCAGCGATATTCTGTACCCATTCATAGGAGAAATTGTGTTAAGTGAAACACTGAACGGTTATTTTCAACAAGATGGTGCACCCACGCATACAGCTCGAGTTTCAATGTCACTGCTTGCTGATGTTTTTGGTAATAGCATAATTTCACAGGGACTCTGGTCTTCACGATCGCCTGACCTAACACCACCTGACTTTTTCTTCTGGGGTGCAGCGAAAGCAACTGTCTATAAAAATCGTCCACAATCCATCGATGAATTGAAAACTGCAATATCCACTTTCACTGCTTCTGTTACAGAAGAAATGTTACAGCTTGTGTTTGGAAACATGATTAGACAAATTGAATTGTGTATTCAACAACAGGGAGGAGACTCAACATTTAATGTGAAAATTTGTTAGTAAAAATGAATATTCAATAAATTAATAACTTATATTTCACTGAGTTTTATTTCGGAATATTCACGGCACGCGCCGCAAACAATAATACGGCACTGCGGAGAGACTTTTTGAACACGCCGTATTTTCTGTCCCGGAGAGCGACGTGCTTCCCCGGGAAAGGGGCAAGCAGTGAGCGTGGAATCCAGCAGACTCGTGGAGGAATCGGAGTTTGGACACTCAGGACCACTTTAGCGGCTTTGTGGGCTTCCGCCTCCAAGCTCTCGCTAAGACAGCTTTTAGGTACGTGAACGGGAAGTTTGGAGAACAGGCCACGTGTCTGGAACGACTTGAAGCAACGAAGTGGCCAAACATTCGGAGGCCCCATTACTGCGTTGCTTCGTGTAATCTAAGTAACGGCTGCTAGTTGTGACTTATTATAAAGGCCAGACTTTCTCTATATAAATTTCTGTATCTATGCAAAACACTACAGTTTGTTAGTAAGAGTTCGCTACTCGCAGAATGCAAAGTAAACTGTTTCATAAGTTCCTTATTCTTTACAAAACAGATAATACTCGCTATAATTGTTTACCTTGTAATGAACTGATAATTAAATGGACACCCTAGCTGCAAGCAGGCGTTGATATACTTCATTGGGGACATGTTGAAAATGTGTGCCCCGACCGGGACTCGAATCCGGGATCTCCTGCTTACATGGCAGACGCTCTATCCATCTGAGCCACCGCGGGCCGAGAGGATAGTGCGTCTGCAGGGACTTATCCCTTGCACGCTCCCCGTGAGATCCACATTCCCATGTCCACACCACTACATTCGTAGTGCGCCTAATAGATGGTTGCCCATCATACTCATTTCATTTCTAGCAAAGCTGCATGGTCATCCACGGTAACTGTTCTTTCGGGAACAGATACTACCGTCATATATTGTTTATCTTGTCTTATTACCTCACCAACGACTGCAACCTGAATGAATCCATTTAGCAAAGCAATTCAATCCAGCGTTTGTATTGTTTCTTTCTGCAACCGTTTGATTTCTGATTTGAGCGTTTATATCTTTGCTGCCGTCTTAGCTTAAGTGTCTCTTCTGTCCTACAAGAAGACACATAGTAAGCTACCTGAAAAGCTAGACAGTGTGACTTTTTTGCTGAACAACGACAAACTTCGGGAAAAGCTCCGAGAGAGAATAAGGGAAATAAAAGGCCATTGAGACACGAGGCCACGAACGCGTTCCAAGCAGGTATACCCACTTAGTCTGTACTTGTGTTTTAGTGGTATGGTGGCAATGAACCCTCAGCCTCAATGTGTAGACGGTGTAGATGTCGATATGCCTCCATACGAAAATACGGAAGTTAGCTGGAGCTCCATCATGGAGTTGCCACATTACTAGAGTTGCGATCTACCAAAAGTACGGTACGGTAGTTTTTGTACACTACATAAAAGACGTAGTAAACGGCAGGATTACCGGTAGTACTGGTAGTATTGGCAGGGAAAGAAACATAAATGAATGTGTAACAGAGAAAATGGGAGGTGACAAGTCCTCTTCGTTTTTTTGTTTGTTTGACTGTTTATTTGTACATAATTAGAACCGCATATCATTCAGCGTTAGTCCACTGTGTATTTTATATCGTTAAAGAATATACGTTGCATTATACACGCAATAAAAATTAGTTGATCGTGTGACTTCTGCACTTTTATGTAACAAAAGCAACTACGTTTGGAACAAGTTTGTTATTTTGTACTTAATAGAACGTTCATCATGACCAGAGGCAAGATTCCTGTTATTACTGATAATTGCGAAAGTTGTTTATGAATAACAGAAACACGTTTTATGTAAGTTCGACGAATTATTATATCGATGTTTCAAAGATTGTTTTTAAATTTTATTTTACAATGTTGTTGAGGAAGTTGCTTTTTCTAGCACTATTTGATAGATCTGTACCGTTTCTTTATTTTTACTACAACATACCTCTGTTTGTTGTTACAGATCAACAATTTTCGAATAAAACGTGTCTAACACTCCATTCCTTTTCACAGTCGTCAGACATCAGCATAAACACCCTGTGGGTGTGTTAGCGTCACTAGAATAAAGTACTTGGGTAGGAGTGGACCCTTCTGTGACAGAGCAAATTGGTGTTTAGCTGTACAATATTAGTTTATTTACTGTATTATTGTCAATGAAGCACACTGTGTGATAGGACAATTTCAGGACAATTGTCAAGATAACTTATTGTATCCTGATTAGCAGAAGTAACACTGAACACAACAATATCAGATATAACTTGAAGGTTCTCTACAAGATTTTTCTTACATCTATACAGAGAGTTGGCCAATATTACGTCAAATCATCCGATTCCGGGTTCTAAGTCGGTACTATTCAGGATGACAATCAACTCTATGGAGGATGGTTAGTTTTTGTGACGAGATATGCGAAAGATTACTCAAGGCTGCTCGTGTTAACAGTGGGTGCAAGCTGGTGATCCAATATTTTTACGCCTCTGCCAGCGTCATTTACTTTTAGCTGTGACGTGTTGTCGGCTGTATGGGTGCCCTCGCCCTCTGTAAATCCTGTAAAAAGCTAATCAAAACCCCTATGGATTTTATCAATTGAAACTATCCTATGTATCTCGTTAGGCGAGAGAACATGCACTTATCCCCGGGAACAGCACGTGTACTTCAAGCCCTCTCAGTTCTCGCAAGAACAATTAGCTAAGTGGCTGTTTCGTTTCTCCGCTGTCAGAGCTCAACGACTCTTCAGCTAATTTCTAGCTGAATATCAGCCGTAGTGTACGCAGTGTTCACACGAAGTTCCTCTTTTTGCGTCGTGCAGAGCGTGATGCACCCTGTTCTACACTTTACGCTGGTTCACAGGAGAGTCCCCGAAGTTTCCGGTATTTTGTCTTTTGTAACAAACTGTCCCCCACCTGCGTCCTTTCGTGCTTCACGTCACAGCTTTTTTAGACCAACGGGAGCGTTCCTTTCACCTCGTGGAAACCACCCCTCCAATCGCAAAGGGCGTACCTTCAAACTGAGCTGTAATCTCGACACTTCTACTCCTTCCGAGTTTATTTCAGCCAATCGGACATTTTGTGCCCGTTCCTGATGCCTAAAAGTTGCACACGTACATCACGAGAGCACCATGGGCCTTCCACACGATCAGAAAATGCGACTCTCTTTTAATCGCGCTTCTAGCCTATTTGTATCCATCTGGAAATTCCCCTAAACAATTTTCTGAGGGATTTCTCCGCCACAGGCAGCGCTTGGCCGTCACCTGCTCGTTTTGATGTACCACCTGGTGCATTCGCCGTCTCCCTCGCCACGGGTCACACACTGCTAAAAGCCTTTTGCTGTATACGGGCCGTGGGCGGGCAACTCGAGTCCGTCCCAAACTCAAGTGTCTCTTCCAGCAGATGTTTTCACCTTTTGCTCATTGACATGCAGAATTAACACCATCGAACAGAGTGTCATACCTTTTCGCAATACATACAGTAAATTTTAATAGGCAAATCTGCTCACTATCACTGAAGTATGTCATGTGACATGTCCATCTACTCGTTAAAACTTATAGAATCTCATGTAAGGTGGGAAATTAACATTCATTCATCCTGCCGCCTTACACATGGATTACATGTAGAAAATTTCATGTGTGCTATAAATACCATTTATTCTTAATTAACATGCAGGAGGATAGCTATGTAGAACACAAATGTTCTGTAGGTTACCTAGCCCTTTGTATATCCTCACTCGGTTTCCAGACAGTTAATGTTTTCCGGTTTTTAGGGGAATTGATCGCATATGTTAAGAAAGTGATCATTATGTGGTAACGCTCATTAGATATGCAACACATCTAATGAACAGTTAATGTAGGTATGACCTTAATTGATCAAAGCTGCTACGAGAACTACTGTAGTCAGCGCTTACTTAAAGTAGCCTTCAGCGGCAGTCTGTAGTTTTATAGCTTTGCACATTACCCTTTGCTCCATCAGAGGCACCTCTTCCAACAGGAGATGCAGGGTCACCCACAGGAAATGCAGGTATGCCTCGCCTGCATGGCATTGTGCAAGGATTCCAGGTCCCATGAGGCAGTTGTAAATGACCCCACTCATACATTTAAAGCTGAACGAGTGCTAATGGTACACGACCACCATACCACTAAAACATTATCACAGATGAAACACTGCCACTTGCCTGGGGTGTTCTCATGCATCTTACCTTGAAGTGAGTGTACCTCCCTTGGGTCGTATTTCTGGCGATATGTCCTTACGAGCTTTTTCGATCCTTCTCCTCTCAGTGATCGTTTCTTGCAGTTTGACCCCATTTAGCAGAATCAGCCTTAATACGTTGGAGTCCACCACAGAGTCGCATACGTATCTATGTTTATATACTGAGCATTGAAATGTACAGATCATAGTCTCTATCACCAACTTACACTGCCTCAAAAAGTCACTTGGCTGCAGTGCAGTGTAAGGTTTGTCCATACGTACTTTGCAGATTTTGAATGTCACTGCAGCGCAAGTACAGACACATATCGTTTCAAAAACACCATGAGTTTACCTCGCCAGCTTACACTGCCTCAAAAAGTGACTTGGCTATAGAGCGGTGTAAGGCTCGCCGATAAGTATTTTGCATAGCAAGTACAGACACATATCGTTCAAAAACACAGTGGGTTTAGTTTGCATGTTTAATAGGCATGTCGACAATTTCTGCTATGTGTTTCGCTTAAGGCTTTCAAGGGATAAATGAAACGACGTTTTTCTTCTTGGCGAAAAGTGTCACATTCCATACGCAGCTTTTTTTGGTGTGAGAAAAAAACTACTGTACAGTGGCACTGAGAAATTACTTTCTTGTTCGCAAAAGTGAAAGTTTCCCGAAAGAACATCTAATTTACATTCATGACATGCAATAATACTCGCGATTTATCACATACTCACACATTTTGTGGAACGAAATTCTTTTTGAGGCGATTTGTTTAATCTTCGCCCATCCATTGGGAGCTAAACTATTAATCTCGCAGTTTTAGTCTCCATAACATGAATACTAGTACTACATTTCCCTATTGCAACTTATTTAATAAGCACAATTGTTTGGCGATTTGTATGATTCTGAGATAATGCCTCAGACCGTGGTACATAAAACTAGTATTGTGGTACCTCCGCTCGTGGCCACTTTCGCCAACTCACTGCGCCAGCGGCCAAGCACAAGGGGGAAGCCGGAGCCCCAGAGATGCATTCTGCAAACACTAAGGGGTAGCCCAGCGGATGCCATAGTCCCGCTTAAGAAAGGACGCTTCGCCGAGAACCTACTGTAACTTAGGAAGTGGGGATGAGGGGTACACTTAGGATGGAAGGTCAAGGCGCCTGTAATGCCACTCCTTAAACAACAACTACCAAATTCATTGTTTATTCAAAACAGGTAAGATACAATCAACGTGGGCATCTTTTATAAAATATTACAGATATCTTGCTTCTCAAGCAAGACAGCAGATAACAGTTACCAACAGACTTAAAGAGATGACCCACAAAGATTCCAAATAAATTACAGTCTGAAGCTGATTTAAAGAAATGGCAAAAATTAAAAAAGAATAGTTTACTATATGAAGCTAGTTTACGAAAAGCATCAGTTCGTTTAGAACCCCCCAAAACCCAACCAGCACAACACGTGACTAGAATTACAATTCATACTTAGCAAATTTAAAACCTTAAAAAAAAGAACACTACATGAAATAGGTTACGTTTATCAAACGGGCAGTGGTCCCAGGCTGCCCTAGGCAAAGGCGACTTAACTTAAATGCCGGAAGCAGCAGACCAGCCGTCCAAACAACACCTAAACGCCGGGGCTCAACCGGGAGTCACTTCCCATCAGACGGCACGTCACAGCTTCTGTGCACCGAAGCGGGACGTGGCGCCGCACCCACGCACCCCAACTCGCAGAAACTGGAACGCAAACAGACCGCAGAAGACACGGACAACACCAACCAAACATCAATCAATATACGTTAAGAAATTGATAAACAATAACATACACAAACCAATTACTGTTGAGTGAGTGCATTCAATAAGTGTACGTATATAATGAAGTACATATTAATGACTAGCTTTACAAATATAAATTTTACTAGTAACAGAATAACTGGTTGCAAAATATATTTTTTTACAGCAATATACCAGGGACGTCGCTTGATGGCAATAACCCTAAATCACACGCATGCCTTTGGACTAATCTACCTTTTAGTAGTCATCCAACCAGCGGATTTTAAAGCAAATAGTAACTGCTAGTCTGCATAAAGTCACACAGACTCTGCCGGCTGCTCTTACTTCGACAACACGTACATTAGAACCAACCGACCAACAAATACACTCGCTGCAACGCAAATCGTTTGACGAAACGAAGGCACCAAAACCACTTACACGTACGATGGAGAGCGTTGATTGAGATGGTCTCGAGGGATGGGTCTCTCCGAGGAAACAGGCCCCAAAGCAATGCGACGAGCAGCGCCCGAAGTTGACTTCAGACAGGTCCACCACAAACTCGCGACCGTCTTCCAAGGCAGACCGGCCGCGCCACCGCTGGCCGAGCCCGCGTGTTTTGCTCCGTGGTCCCCTCAAGCACGTCCCAGCGCCTCGTAGCGAGTCCGGCGACCAACTCCCCTACCGCAAATACCCGCCCACAGACCACAATAGGGGCAAAGATCGTAGTACAGCCGGGTAGTCGATAGTCGTGCCAAAGAGCTGGTGTGCCAGAAAAGGCGCACCACGGCTCACCCACAGGCACTGAGATGGAGCGTAGACACAAAGCGTCAAGAATTTGCGCAGGAAGGCGTGTGAAACTAAGAACTGCGTAAGATATTTTGTGAACAGTAGGGACATTGCTTATGAATCATGAACGCCAGCAGAATTTTGACGAAGCACAAACATGTGACTATCCAGGACTGCTTTCACAGCAACTAAGGTATGCACGAAAACATCGGAACAATTTGCGACCAATACTGGTAATAGTCTTCACAGTGAAAACGTGAGAAAGACGCCAATTCTCGGGTCATACACCAGTCCACACAAAAGGCAAGAAATTACCACACTTCACTAGGAGGCGTGTTCATGAAACGGCTTTCAGTCATTGGGCGGCATTTCAAAGTCAATCCACCAACAATAACGCCGAGAGTAGGAAAATTTCTAGAAGTCGTTGAGCTTAGCAGGGCGACGAGAAGGGAAAGACAGTTGGTGAGACAATGCGGAAGCAAGAGAACATGGGGGCTCTTCCGTCCAACATCCGCCTCTGGGCTCCGCGAAATTGCTGCCTCGACTGCGGCAAACAAACAACGACGATTCGGACACATTGCCTGCGCCTCGCCGTAAAGCCGCGGGTCTCTGGTGAGAGCTGCCGACGGGCCGTAGCGACGCAGCGTCTGCCTCCGTCATCACCACACGACAAGCGACTGTGAAGAATGGAGACCTTCCCCTTAATAACTAAGTTGTGTCCACGCCCAGTCAAATCGGCCAAGAGATTTGCAATTTTTGTGTAAAAGGTAGTGAAATAAATGCAATCACTTCATGTTTTAATCATATAAACCAGTGGTTCCCAACAGGTGGTCCGCAACCCCCAGGGATCCGCGAGCTATGCCAGAGGGGTCCGCAAGATGCTATTAGAATAAAAAATATATTAAATATATTTCGTATGATAATAGATTTTTGCTTTAGCCGCTCAATATTTTTTCAATAATGAATATTTCAATATTTTTTTCTAAGTACCAAAAATGTTGTTGTTGTGGTCTTCACTCCTGAGACTGGTTTGATGCAGCTCTCCATGCTACTCTATCCTGTGCAAGCTTCTTCATCTCCCAGTGCCTACTGCAACCTACATCCTTCTGAATCTGCTTAGAGTATTCATCTCTTGGTCTCCCCCTATAATTTTTACCCTCCACGCTGCCCTCCAATACTAAATTGGTGATCCCTTGATGCCTCAGAACATGTCCTACCAACCGATCCCTTCTTCTGGTCAAGTTGGGCCACAAACTTCTCTTCTCCCCAATCCTATTCAACACATCCTCATTAGTTATGTGATCTACCCATCTAATCTTCAGAATTCTTCTGTAGCACCACATTTCGAAAGCTTCTATTCTCTTCTTGTCCAAACTATTTACCGTCCATGTTTCACGTCCATACATGGCTACACTCCATACAAATACTTTCAGAAATGACTTCCTGACACTTAAATCTATACGCGATGTTAACAAATTTCTCTTCTTCAGAAACGCTTTCCTTGCCATTGCCAGTCTACGTTTTATATCCTCTCTACTTCGACCATCATCAGTTATTTTGCTCCCCAAATAGCAAAACTCCTTTACTACTTTAAGTGTTTCATTTCCTAATCTAATTCCCTCAACATCACCCGACTTAATTCGACTACATTCCATTATCCTCGTTTTGCTTTTGTTGACGTTCATCTTATATCCTCCCTTCAAGACACCACCCATTCCGTTCAACGGCTCTTCCAAGTCCTGTGCCAAAAATAGAAAACGTATAAAAAGACTCTTAATTGGGCTTTTGTAGGTAGTAGAGACGGTGATATGACAAGGTACCAACCATGCTCGATGAGGGGGTCATCGAGAAACTTTTGTTGGGAACCCCTGATATGAACAATATGTTCCATTCACTTGTCGATCTCTTAATTTCATAACCTTTTGCTGCTTGAGTTTCCTTGATTATTAATGTCACTTAATCATTGCTACCCAACATGGAGCAATGTAATTACTCATCTGCATGTCATTTTATGCAAGAGATCAAAAGAATTGTCGTTCATTACATTTTGGCGAAGAGCGTGTGGCAATATAATTAGTAATCTGCGTATAATTTTCTGCAAGAGATCAAAGAACACTCTATTCACTACAATATGCAGATGAACATCGTTCGATACTTGTGTACATTATGGGGACTAACTGGTAGCACGTTTGTGCACCACCAAATTTGTTTAACACTTATCTCATTAATATACAGCCATACAGTCACATTAATTATCCCTACGATATTAACACGTTATTAAGCTGCATATGTATTTTCAGCACATAATTCATCTCGTTCTAGTATGATAATTCTAATTAGATGTGATATATGCCTACGAAAAGTAGCTTTTACTCCTTTGATATACAGAGTGATTATAATTAAACTTCCAAACCGCTGTAGAAATAATACCACTGGTCAGAATGACGTCAAATTGCAACGGAATATTATCGGAGGAGGAGGAAAACGTGTGGCAGAAGAAAAATAAATAGTTAAAAAATGTAGTTATAGATGGCGCTGCAAGCACCATAATTTAATGGTGGTCGACTACAAATGACAAATGAATCATTCATGTCTAAGGTGTACGTTTGACGTTAAACAACTACTGAGTGTGCATGGGTGTACAGGCGTGATACTGTTTGTCAGTTACGTAAGCCCATCCACCACAGCAGGGTCACATCACATCGGATGGGAAAAACCGGGTTTTAATTGTCCTGAGGCCAAAAACCGAACAAAAAGCATCACTCACATCGGCTTTTAATTGCCCTGAGGCCAAAAACCACATAAAGAGCATAAATCAAAATCAAATCGGATTATTAATTTCCCTGTTACTGGCGCAAAACATGTTCAATATTCTGTTCACCGTTTTCTGCAACAAGTTGAAATCGAGAAACAGCATGTTCCACAACTGATCGAAGTATTTCCGGGATCACGTTCAGAATGTGTTGCCCAATGCGTGCCTTCAATGCAGCTAAGTTTGCGATCATACATGCCTGACGCTGAAAACATTATCTTTCAGACAGCCCCGCAGCCAAAAGTGACACGGATTAAGATCAGGTGATTGGGACAGCCAGCCTGTAGGGAAATGGCAGCTGATAATTCTAACATTTCCGAATTGGCGCTCCAGCAGCAGCTTAAGTGGATTTGCAATGTGAGGATGGGCGCCCTCTTGCCCACACATCCAGGCTGTTGGAGAGCTGGAATGACGTGGTTGCGCAAAAGACACCCATAGCGCTTACCAGTGACGGTACAGGTAACAGAGCCTGAAGCACCCGTTTCTTCGAAAAGTATGGCCCTATGATAAATGACGCTGTAAACCCGCACCACACAGTGACTTTCAGCATGAAGTAGTACTGGTTAATTTGCATGTGGATTTTCCGTTGCCCATATTCGACAATTCTTTGTTATTGACATATCCTGTCAGATGGAAGTGGGCTTCTTCGTCTGTCCACAAAATCTTCCACGGCCAATCATTGTCCACTTTCACTCAGCCAGAAAATTCTAAAGCAAAGGTCTCTGTTGCTGGCAGGCCAACAGGAAGCAAGTAATGGAACATGGGTAATTTTGGATGAACAGTAACGAAGAATGTTTCTCAGGATTTTACGCACTGTGCTCACAGGTTGAAAGGTCTCTGTTGGATTCCTTTCATGTTTAATTTCTTAAATCTGTTGGCATTTATGGAATAAATTCCTCTTCTAAATGTACTGTGGCGTTTCTGACAATCTGGGAGGAGACTGAGCAGTGGAATGTGTTACTTTTACACATAAACAAGAACGATCTGTCACACTACTACACTTTAAAGCACAGTTTATATGTAATTCTTATATGTAATTCATGTCACACAGTCTCATACGGAACCTACATCCGCTTTCTTTTATATACTGTATATGATAAGATACTGTCATCCCCCCTTCCCTTTTGTGTGAGAGGATGAATGAGCATATGTATTTCTAGTTGCATGCTTGAGGGTAGCAGACAAGGCTGTCTGCTAGAGAACAGTAGGACCAACGTCGGAAAGGTAGCTACGCTTCCTAAAAGCAAAGAGGTTTCTATCCTTTGTATGGTCCTGTCCGTCCGTTGTCATGTTGGTATAGGAAGCTGCCCCTCTGGCCACTTCCGTTGGTCTTTGTGAGCCACCCTCAGGAAGCACACTCGGCAGTAGGGAGTTGCAGTGTGGCCGTGGCGAGCGTCTGAAGTGGTAAGATCTCTGGCTAAGCGCGTGTCTGTTAAGTCCGTAGGACAATGGATTTCTTAAGTTCAGCCTAACTGAAAATTTAATCACCTTTATTTCGGGTTTAGGTCTAAAATATCCGATGTTATCTTAAATTGCAGCGCAGTGTAATTATCGTGTGAAGTTCAGATTATTTTTTGGTAGTTGCTTTGTTACTACCTTGTGAGTAAAGTGGAAGCACGTGTTGATCAGTAACTCTAACTAAGTTCATCAATCTTAAATCCGAATGTGCGTGAGATTATAACGTCTCGTCTTGAGAATATTTTTTTAATATAGCAACTTTTCTTTATGCTTTTCTTTATGTTCAACCCATGTGGGGTGTACTTTGCGAGACCACTACCACGTGCTTATATAACTGTTTGACCCATCAGGTTAATAGTAAGACGTTAGTAACCAGTTCAAGGTTTTTCTTTTGCAATTGCTTTTCGATCGAATTTATTTTAATTATCAAAATTATTGTGGAGTTGTACGCTTTGTGTAAACCAAGTTGACCACGTGAAGCATGTGGTGTAATCATCAAGGTAGCCTTCAGCTATTCTTTTTGGGAAGATTTCACAAAGAGTTGATATGAGTTTAGTATACCAGTGTGTGGTAATTACATGACGGACAGGATTGTGCTATGAACGTAATTTCTTTGGGTGAAAACTGAATCTGTTGGTTGTGGTTAATTTCTTCTTGCTTATGTTTCAATGTTCTTCGTGTGTTATTTTATGAATGCGGTGTTGTGTGCAGTCTCCCAATCTTGGCTCCATATTTTATGTGTTCCGTAAGATTACAATCTCACATTTTTTTTAATCATAAGTAAGGCACCAGCTCAGTTATAACTCACTTATAATATGCTGAAATTTCAATGAACAATCTTAAAATAAATTTCCAAATATAAACTGATTTCTTTCTTTTTATTTAAATTCTCCTTTATATATTACCGGTTTTGTATGATTATTAAAAGATTATCATTAATGTTAGTCTGCTTGGTAAACCTAGACTAAATATCTGATGAAACAGTTGCCCAGTAATCCACGTTTAACGTCCCCAGACAGATCACGGCTTTTAACCCACTTTCATTGTCTATTAGCTCCGATTTCAGCATACCAAATTAAAGTTACAACATTACAAGGTATGTCCAATGTTCGGGCAATTCTCCGTACACTACACGTTTGCGCACCACCACACGTCTTCTCCTGCGCTGCTGTGGCCTCTGCTTCCACTGACGTCGAATCAATTCCTTTCCTCCCTCTACCAGGTTGCACGCCAAAAGAACCCGTCTCTTCGAATTTCCTATTAATTTTCTCCAGACCCATTGCAGTCATCGGACCAACGCCTTTTTTCAAAGCCTGCAGTGCCCGGAACTTCTGCAGAGCGACGTGTGCACAGTTATCATTCCTGTAATACACCTTTACAAGCAGAGCCCCATCCTGCATTTTGAAAATCATAGCGAACGTCGCGGACGCGAAAGGAGGAAAAGCCGTTTACTCGGCGTGTTTATACCAACTTCAATGGGTCGTGCGCATGACAGATGTTTTCATTTACGTATTCTGACACATACAGCACTACCTATTGATCAATTTTCACACTATTTTCCCCCTTCTCCGATAATATTCCACTGCAGTTCGTCGTCGTTCTGACCAGTGATGCTATTTCTACAGCGTTTTGAAAATTTAACTTTAATTATGAACACCCTGTATATCGAATTGCATCTGTAACGGCGACAGCTATTCACCACTGTCGCCATGTAACTGCGTCGGACGTATTGACACCATCAAATGCCAGGATGGACGTTTATTCTCCATGACGGCCTACGCAGGACTGTGGGTTGTGTTCTACAAGTACTACGGCGAATGCTAAATCAGAAGAGCTTAATTAGCAAAGCATTATTTATTTTGCAAGAAGTCCATACAGAGGTTGGTGTTAACGTCTCGGAGGCGTGTGTGGTCTCCCAGGCAGCGATTGCTACCTCAGCATAACCCGCAGTGGCATGCTTGGCTCAGGTCATTTACATTTATCTTTGTGGTATCGTCCAGAGATCGCGATGCCACACTAAAGCCAGCAACGTTAATAGATGCCACAGACATTAGCGAGGGCTCGCTCCAGTCCGCAACAGCCGATGGGAGGCACGCAGGATCACTACGCCTTCCTCTTAGCATAGCAGGGCCCTCACACTGAGGCCAATATAGTGTCAAGCATGAAAGAGCTCAGACTAGTGTTTGACCTCATCTGAAGGAGTAAGTATCGTAGTGTAGGACCAATTGGTTGTTAAATCTTCAGATGAACTTGTGCTGTTGCAAACGTCGAACACTGTACCTCAAGAGAACACTTTGTTACTTAGTGCAACAAGTAATGCTTTCCTAGTCAATGATAGTTGTAATTTATATACTTATATGGCAAACAAGTGTGTCAAAGTTAAGTATATCTTTTATTCATCAATGTGATAAACTGGTTTAATATTCCAAGCTTTCTAGTTTAATGAACATCCTCCCAGAGCAATCAAAAAACTCAAAGTATGAAACGTCCCCTTAGAACAACTTATACACGACTGTGCTTAACCTGACACACAATGTTTTTAGCGCAACGCAATCTGACTTTCAATAATCCCTACAAAACAATGGCCCTGACTAACTTATACCTATACCTTTCACAAATCACTTACCTCACAAAAATCTTCATTACTGGAACTACTGCAATACAGCGAGCGCCACTACTGCCAGCTAAATAGAAGATTCAAACTACTGAAGGCACTAACTACTGATAGGGATAGTTAGCAAATGAAAGATATTAATAGAGAACAAACAATGTATTTACCTTAATATTCATAATTGACATCCAGTATTACAAAACTCCGCCATCTCTCTCCCCACATCCACCACTGCTGGCGGCTCACCTCCAACTGCGCAAACGCGCTGTTCACATCCAGCTGCCCCTCTACAATGGCAGGCAACAATGCAAACTAGCCACAGACTGCACACAGCACAGCCAGTGATTTTCATACAGAGCGCTACGTAACGTTGCCAATAAGAAAACATAAACAGCAAACTTACATAAATAAAACATAAACAGCCTACTTACATAGAAAAAACATAAACAGCCTACTTACATCCCCTTAGAACAACTTATACACGACTGTGCTTAACCTGACACACAATGTTTTTAGCGCAACGCAATCTGACTTTCAATAATCCCTACAAAACAATGGCCCTGACTAACTTATACCTATACCTTTCACAAATCACTTACCTCACAAAAATCTTCATTACTGGAACTACTGCAATACAGCGAGCGCCACTACTGCCAGCTAAATAGAAGATTCAAACTACTGAAGGCACTAACTACTGATAGGGATAGTTAGCAAATGAAAGATATTAATAGAGAACAAACAATGTATTTACCTTAATATTCATAATTGACATCCAGTATTACAAAACTCCGCCATCTCTCTCCCCACATCCACCACTGCTGGCGGCTCACCTCCAACTGCGCAAACGCGCTGTTCACATCCAGCTGCCCCTCTACAATGGCAGGCAACAATGCAAACTAGCCACAGACTGCACACAGCACAGCCAGTGATTTTCATACAGAGCGCTACGTAACGTTGCCAATAAGAAAACATAAACAGCAAACTTACATAAATAAAACATAAACAGCCTACTTACATAGAAAAAACATAAACAGCCTACTTACAAAAGTTATGGCCAGACGGAACTAGTTTCGCCTGGTCACAACAATCTTTACCGATGGTCCACCACCAAGGTAGCTAAATCGACCGTTTTTTGCATTACATTTTAAAAAAATTACGCTACAGACATTTGTGTTGTATCCTAGTACATACTTACGATTTTAGATTGAAAAATTAGAAGAATTTATCAAAAGATTATTTGATTAGGAGGGAAAGAAAGACGAAGATAGAGTAGAATGTAGGAGTTCCCACCACCAGTGCCTTTCCAAATGCAAGGACCTCAGTAGTACATTTCGAGACACTCGCCTCTGCGTGGAGCACAGATTTTTGACCCTAGTGACTGACTGACGGAAGGGAAGCGTCTCTGAATGAGTGGCCTTTAGTCTGTCTCCTATGCTAATTAGTACTCAATCCTTATTTAATCTAAGATCTTTGCATCTTTCTACGTGTGTGGCCGGTCAGTTTCATTTATATATCGAGTTATGTAGTGGTACTGCTTCTATACTATAGATATTACAGTTTTAATGCGCCTGTTTAGGGCACACCCCGGTACTGTTATAGCCAGTTATAGTCTACAGATGTTATTTCTTGGTGGCTTCTAATTTGGGAGCTGTCAGCCGTCAATATATCAGTATTGTGTTCCCGATTTTGTTCCAATTGCAAACTGTCATTTTCAGAATCTTTGTTTTCGTTCTATTGTGTGCGGATTCTTCCCATGGATCAGGTTTATCTCCGATAATTGCCTGTTTGATTCGTCTGCATAGTCTTGTTTCTGTGTGTTCAGCGTATGGTGTACGTGATGTAATATCGGCGGCTCTGTTCAGGTCTTGCCATTCGTCTGAGACATTAATAGATTTGCAGATGTCGTCAGGAGTGAAATTAGTTTGTTGGGTTACAAAGTGTAGAGTGCATTGTAGAATTATATGTTCAGGGGTTCCGGTTCCCCACAGGAGCACTCTGTTCGCTGACTGAGGTGCATTCGATGAAGGTGCACTGGGCATGGGTCGTGTCCTCTTAAGTGCAACATGCCTCGACTGGAGTCTGCATGGTGCACTTTCAATCGCTCCCGGATGTCAGGGAAAGAGGAACAAACTCTACGTCTGTTAACACAGATCACGCTGCCACGCATTCACTTGCCGCTGATGCGGCAGATGATTGTCCCTTAAATCTTCCCCGTAATTTATATGCTGGATGATTTCAATCTCTGTTTTCCTCTACAATTTTTACCCTCTACAGCTTCCTCTACTACCATGGAAATTATTTCCTGAACTTTTAACAGATGTTCTACCATCCTGTCCCTTTGTGTGTTTTCCACATATTGCTTTCCTCGTCGAATCTGCGAAGAACCTCCTCATTTTCTACCTTATTAGTCCACCAAATTTTCAGCATTATTCTGTAGCACCACACTTCAAATGGTTCAATTCTCTTCTTTTCCTGTTTTTCCACAGTCCATGTTTCATTACTATACAATTCTGGGCTCCATGCGAACATTCTCATAAATTTCTTCCTCAAATTAAGACTTATGTTTGATGCCAGTAGATTTCTCTTGGCCAGAGGCATACTTATTTCAAGTGCTAGACTGCTTTTTATGTCCTTCTTGCCCCCCCTCCCCCGGTCAGGATTATTTTGCTGACTACATAGCAGAATACTTTAACTTCATCTTCTTCGTGATCACAAAGTCTGACATTTAGTTTCTCGCTGTTCTCATTTCCGCTACTTATCATTACTTTCGTATTTCTTCTATTTATTATCAAGCATTTTTTGTGCTCATTAACTGTTCACTCCATTCAGTAGAACCTGGAATTCTTCTTCACTTTCATTCACGATAGCAATGTCATCAGCGAATCTTTCACCTTGAATTTTAATTCCACTCCGCAACCTTTTTTTTATTTCCGTCATTATTTCTTCGATGTGCAGATCTAATACGCAAAGGGACATCCTACTCTAGCATTCCTTTTCCTCGCCAGTAGTGGTAGATACCAGTAATATTATTCGAATTATGAAAAGGTCAATATTATATCAGCCGTTATTATGAAAAATTTCTTTAATTATATTGTCGCAGAAGAAGCTGACTTGCACCATCACTGTGGTATAGCGGTTATGATACTAGACTGTTGCATGGAGGGTAGTGAGTTCAAAACTCACCTGAACTGTAAAACTTTAATTTCTATATTCGGTTCGAGGACATTCTAGAAGTATCCACAAATATCAAATGGGTCAAATGGCTCTGAGCACTATGGGACTTAACATCTGTGGTCATCAGTCCCCTAGAACTTAGAACTACTTAAACCTAACGAACCTAAGGACATCACACACATCCATGCCCGAGGCAGGATTCGAACCTGCGACCGTAGCAGTCACCACAAATATCAAGGATGTACTGGAATGTTCTGTAGCTGTATATATACAATATGTGTTCTGGCCGGAGGCAGTTCGCTCCGCGCTCTTGTATGTGCAAGTGCTGAATAAACCTTCGTTAAGTGAAGTTAGTGTTCGTCATTCATCTAATTACACCTTCTCCTACGTGACAATATACATAATGCGCTATATTTCAGGCTAAAATTTATGAAAAGTAATTACATTTTTTTCGATGTGACAGTCGATAGGTACTAATTGTGAATGTACATATTTTTTTTAGATGCATTTGAAATTACGAATCATTTGGCACACGTAAAATTTCGATTATTAATTACGCTATCTAGTACTGTTTATTATGTTTATTTGTGGCTTCGCCGGCCGCGGTGGCCGAGCGGTTGTAGGCGCATCAGTCTGGAACCGCGCGACCGCTACGGTCGCAGGTTCGAATCCTGCTTCGAGCATGGATGTGTATGATGTCCTTAGGTTAGTTAGGTTTAAGTAGTTCTAAGTTCTAGGGGTCTGATGACCTCAGATTTTAAGTCCCATAGTGCTCAGAGCCATTTGATTTTGTGGCTTCATTTATGAAATAAGTCGAAACTAACAGAAATTCATTTGTCAAGAAAAACTGCAAACCCTTTGAAATATTGTTATTACCGCACAGTGAAGTAGTAGTAAGCATGCCTCTGATGTGATCGGATGTATTTTTGAATTTTGGGCGAACAATGTAATTTCGGCTTTGTTGATGTGAAAATCCAAAAGTTTGTGTGATATACTACAATGTGAGAGAATAAATTAAAGTAAAAACAAATATTCTGCAACAACAATCGTCAAAATTATTTAGATCAATTGAAATGAGAATCTAAAATGTGACAAATTCAGCTTCCAGAATCAGACCCGAAGACAAGAAGAAATGGAGCCAACTGTACAAGAAAAGATAACTAACTAAAATGTTTTTTGTAACCTTACTCTTGTCAAATCTTCAGAAAAGACTTTGCAGGTTGGTGTACAATAGCAGCAACTAGGAAGGAGGGGACCGCGCCGTGTAGCCGCGCGGCCTTAGGCACCTTGCCACGGTTCGAGCGGCTCCCTCACGTCGGAGGTTCGAGTCCTCCCTCGGGTATGGGTGTGTGTGTGTGTGTGTGTGTGTGTGTGTTGTCCTTAGCGTAAGTTAGTTCGAGTTAGATTAAGTAGTGTGTAAGCCTAGGGACCGATCACCTCAGCAATATGGTCCCATCGGAACTTACCACAAAATTTTAGGAAGGAGGGGGTGGATTACAAACAGTAGGAGCGAAAGATTACATCCCTATCTTACACCCATTTTTATTCTAGCACTTCGTTCTTTGTCTTCCACTCTTATTATTCGCTCTTGGTTCTTGTACATATTGTGTATTACACGTCTTTCCCTATAGCTCAGAATTTCGAACAATTTGAAATTGTCGAACGTCTTTTCCAGGTCGAAAAATCCTATGAACTTGTCTTGAGTTTTCTTTAGTCTTGCTTCCATTATCAATCGCAACGTCAGAATTGCTTCTCTAGTGCCTTTATCTTTCCTAAAGTCAAAATTATCGTCATCTAACAAATGATCAATTTTCTTTTACATTTGCTATGTCAGCTACTTGGTTCATGAGCTGTTAAGATGATTGTGCGATAATTCTTGCACTTTGGGCTCTTTCAGTCTTCGGAATTGTGTGGATGATTTTCCGAAAGTCAGATGGTCTATCACTAGACGCATACTTTCTGCATACCAATATGAATAGTCGTTCTCTTGCTACTTTCGCCAATGATTTTAGAAATTCTGATGGAATATTATATATTCCTTTTGTCTTGTTTTAAGTGTTCCAGAGCTCTTTTAATTTCTGGTTCTAATGCTAGATCCCCCATCTCTTCCCTATCAACTCCTGTTTATGCTTCTCTTACGTCATCAGACAAGTACTCTGCTCACAAAGACCATCAGTGTAGTCTTCCCACCTATCCGCCGTGTCCTCTGCATTTAACAGTGGAATCCCCACTGCACTGTTAATTTTACTACTCCTGTTTTCAATTTCATGGAAGGTTGTCTCGACTGTTGTATGTGCTATTCCTGCAATAATTCCTTTTTCGATTTCTTCGTACTTTTCCTGCAGCCATTTCTCTTAGCTTCCCTGCACTTGTATATCTGTATTCCTGAATTTTGTTGAACATTTTTTTACTTGCTTCTCTCATCGAGCAACAGAAGTATTTCTTCTGTGACTCATGGTTTCTTCGAAGTTACCTTCTTTGTATCTATGTTTTCCTTCCCAATTTCTGTGAATGCTTCTTGTAGAGATGTTCATTCTTCTTCAACTGAGGTGCCTACTGAGCTGTTCCTTATAGCAGTTCCTGTAGCTTCAGAGAACTTGTGATCTGCGTCTGTATCTGCCCCCGGCTATGCCTTACAATCCAGTGTCTGATTACGGAATCTCTGTCTGATCATAATGTAATCCTGTCTGATGATGATGTAATACAACCGAGATCTTTCCGTATCTACCAACCTTTTCTAAACATACCTTCTCCTCTTGTGATTCTTGAACAAAGTATTCGCTATTACTAACTGAAATTAATTACAGGACTCAGTCTTTTTCATGTCTCATTCTTATTACCGAGCCCATATCCACCCCTAACCCCTTTCTTCTACTCCTTCCCCTATAGTCGCATTCCAGTGCCTCATGACCATTAGATTTTCATCTCCCTTAACGTACTGAAATACCCGTTCAATATGCTACATCTATCCACATTACTCTGCTATTCACAATACAGTGCCTGGCAGACGGTTCAGTGAACCACCTTCAAGCTGTCTCTCTACCATTCCACTCTCGAATGCCGCGCGGGAAAAACGAGCACTTAAATTTTTCTGTGCGAGTCCTGATTTCTCTTGTTTTATCGTGATGATCATTTCTCCCTATGTAGATAGATGCCAACAGAATATTTTCGCAATCAGAGGAGAAAACTTGTGATTGAAATTTCATGAGAAGATCCTGTCGCAACGAAAAACTACTTTGTTTTAATGAGTGCCACTCCAATTCACGTATCATGTCTGTGGTACTATCTCCACTATTTCGCGATAATACGAATTGAGCTGCCCCTTCCTTGTGCTTTTTCGATGTCATCCATCAGTCCCACCTCATGCGGATCCCACACCGCACAGCATTACTCCAGAATAGGGCGGACAAGTGTGGTGTAAGCAGTCTCTTCAGTAGACCTGTTGCACCTTCTAAGTGTTCTGCCAATGAATCGCAGTCCTTGGTTTGCTCTACCGACAACATTATCTATGTGATAGTTCTAATTTAGGTTATTTGTAATTGTAATCCCTAAGTATTTAGTTGAATTTACAGCCTTCAGATTTGTGTGACTTATCTTGTAATCGAAATTTAACGGATTTCTTTTAGTATTTATGGAATAACTCCACACTTTTCTTTATTCAGGGTCATTTGTCACTTTTCGCACCATACAGATATCTTATATAAATCATTTTGCAATTCGTTTTGGTCATCTGATGACTTTACAATACGGTAAATGACAGCATCATCTGCAAACAATTTAAGACGGCTACTCAGATTGTCTCCTATGTCGTTAATATAGATCAGGAACAACAGAGGGCCTATAACACTTCCTTGGGGAATGCTGGATATTAATTCTGTTTTACTCGATGACTTTCCGTCTATTACTACGACCTGTCTGACAGGAAATCCCGAATCCAGTTGCCCAACTGAGGCGATATTCCATAGGCATCGAGTTTGGTTTGAAGACGCTTATGAGGAAAAATGTCGAAAGCCTTCTGGAAATCTAAAAATATGGAATCAATATGACATCCCTTGTTGATAGCACACATTATTTCATGGGCATAAAGAGCGAGTTGTGTTTTGCAAGAACGATATTTTCTGAATCCGTGCTGACCATCTGTAAATAAATAGATTTCTTCGAGGTACTTCATAATGTTCGAATACAGTATATGTTCCAAAACCCTACTGAAAATCGACGTTAGTGATATGGGCGTGTAATTCAGCGGATTACTCCTTCTTCCCTTTTTGGGTATTGGTGTGACTGGAGCAATTTTCCAGTCTTAATAGGTGCGGATGTTTCTGTGAGCGATCAGTTGTATATAATTGCTAAATATGGAGCTATTGTATCAGCATACTCTAAGAGGAACCTGACTGGTTTACAATCTGGACCAAAGGCCTTGGCGTTATTAAGTGATTTAAGCTGCTTTGTTACGCCGAGGATATCTATTTCTACGTTTTTCATCTTGGCAGTTGTTCTTGATTAGAATTCAGGAATATTTACCTCGTCTTCTTTGGTGAAGGAATGTCGGAAAACCGTGTTTAATAACTCTGCTTTAGTGGTACTGTCATCAGTGACTTCACAGTTGTTATCGCGCAGTGAAGGTATTGATTGCGTCTTGGCGCTGGTGTGCTTTATATATGACCACAATCTCTTTGCGTTTTCTGCCAGATTTCGAGCCAGAATTTCGTTGTGGAAATTATTAAAAGCATTTCGCATTGAAGTACACGCTATACCGTGCGATAAAAAAGTCAATATAAATTTGATAACTGAATAAACCACGGAATAATGTAGATAGAGAGGTACAAATTGACTCACATGCTTGGAATGACATGGGGTTTTATTAGAACCAAACAGATAAAAAAGTTCAAAAAATGTCCGACAGATGGCGCTTCATCTGATCAGAATAGCAATAATTAGCATAACAAAGTAAGACAAAGCAAAGACGATGTTCTTTACAGGAAATGCTCAATATGTCCACCATCATTCCTCAACAATAGCTATAGTCGAGGAATAATGTTGTGAACAGCACTGTAAAGCATGTCCGGAGCTATGGTGAGGCATTGGCGTCGGATGTTGTCTTTCAGCATCCCTAGAGATGTCGGTCGATCGCGATACACCTGCGACTTCAGGTAACCCCAAAGCCAAGAATCGCACGGACTGAGGTATGAGGACCTGGGAAGCCAAGCATGACGAAAGTGGCGGCTGAGCACACGATCATCACCAAACAACGCGCGCAAGAGATCTTTTACGCGTCTAGCAATATGGGGTGGAGCGCCATCCTGCATAAACATCGTACGTTCCAGCAGGTGTTTATCAGCCAGGCTGGGGATGATGCGATTCTGTAACATATCGGCGTACCTCTCACCCATCACGGTAGCAGTTACAAAACCAGTATCACGCATTTCCTCGAAGAAAAAAGGCCCCATAACGGTAGATGTGGTAAATCCAACCAATACCGTGACTATCGTCGTGCAATGGAGTTTCCACGACAGTTCTAGGATTTTCGGTAGCCCAAATTCTTCAGATGTGGGCGTTGACATACCCTCGGAGCGTGAAATGAGCTTCGTCGGTCCACAACACGTCACTCAACCAACCGTCATCTTCTGCCATCTTTTGAAACGCCAACACCGCAAATGTCCTCCGCTTCACTAAATCGCGAGGTAACAGTTCATGATGCCGATGGATTTTGTACGGATAGCATCGGAAGGTACGCCTCAGTGCCAACCAAACAGTAGTGTATGGAATGCCGGTGCGACGTGCGACTGCACGAGTGCTGTCTTCCCCGTGTATACACGAACCCGCTACAGTCTCCATATCTTCCTGAACAGTCTCAGCAGCATTACGCCTTGTGCTCGGTCGGCCACTACGGGGTCTATCGTCTAAACAACCCGTGGCTTCGAACTTCGAAATCATTCTCGCCACAGCTGCACTTGTCAATGGACCTTTAGCCGTCCGAATCCCCTTCCTATGGCGATAGGATCGTAACGCTGAACTAGCACATTCCCCATTCTGATAATACAGGTTCATTAAAAGCGCCTTTTCAGGTAACGTCAACATGCTGCGACTGCTGGCGCATCTGATTCTCTCTCTCATTACAGCTCCTTTTATACACGATTGTCATGCGCAATCACTGACGTTTTGCTGTCCAGCGCCATCTGTCGGACATTTTGTGAACTTCTTTTTTTTTTTTGGTTCTCATAAAACCCCATGTCATACCAAGCATGTGTTTCAATTTTTACCTGTCTATCTACATTATTCCGTGGTTTATTAAAATTTCAAATTTATACTAACTTTTTGATCACCCGGTACATCGAACTTTTGCAAAACTTCTCCAGTCTTGGGGATTTTGGGCTGTTTTAAATTTGGCATGCTTTTTTCGCTGCTTCTGCAACAGCGATCTGAACCATTTTGTGTACCATGGCGGATCAGCACCATCACTTATTAAATTATGTGGTATATATATCTTTCAATTGTTGTCGATACTATCTCTTTGAAATCATTCCACAACTTTTCTACACTTACATGATTAGATTGGAAGAAGTGAAGATTGTCTCTTAAAAAGGCGTTAAGAGCATTTTTATCAACTTTTTTAAATAGATATACTTTGCGCTTCTTTCTGGTGGTTGAAGGTGTTACGGTATTCAACCTTGCAGCAACTGACTTGTGGTCAAATGGTTCAAATGGCTCTGAGCACTATGGGACTTAACTACTGCGGTCATCAGTCCCCTAGAACTTAGAACTACTTAAACCTAACTAACCTAAGGACATCACACACATCCATGCCCGAGGCAGGATTAGAACCTGCGACCGTAGCAGTCGCGGCCTTGTGGTCGCTGATCCCTGTATTCGTCACGATACTCACTATTTGTCCAGGATTATTTGTTGCTAAGACGTAAAGTATGCTTTCGCAACCATTTACGCTTCAAGTGGGCTCATGCACTAACTGCTCAAAATACACTTCTGGAAATGGAAAAAAGAACACATTGACACCGGTGTGTCAGACCCACCATACTTGCTCCGGACACTGCGAGAGGGCTGTACAAGCAATGATCACACGCACGGCACAGTGGACACACCAGGAACCGCGGTGTTGGCCGTCGAATGGTGCTAGCTGCGCAGCATTTGTGCACCGCCGCCGTCAGTGTCAGCCAGTTTGCCGTGGCATACGGAGCTCCATCGCAGTCTTCAACACTGGTAGCATGCCGCGACAGCGTGGACGTGAACCGTATGTGCAGTTGACGGACTTTGAGCGAGGGCGTATAGTGGGCATGCGGGAGGCCGGGTGGACGTACCGCCGAATTGCTCAACACGTGGGGCGTGAGGTCTCCACAGTACATCGATGTTGTCGCCAGTGGTCGGCGGAAGGTGCACGTGCCCGTCGACCTGGGACCGGACCGCAGCGACGCACGGATGCACGCCAAGACCGTAGGATCCTACGCAGTGCCGTAGGGGACCGCACCGCCACTTCCCAGCAAATTAGGGACACTGTTGCTCCTGGGGTATCGGCGAGGACCATTCGCAACCGTCTCCATGAAGCTGGGCTACGGTCCCGCACACCGTTAGGCCGCCTTCTGCTCACGCCCCAACATCGTGCAGCCCACCTCCAGTGGTGTCGCGACAGGCGTGAATGGAGGGACGAATGGAGACGTGTCGTCTTCAGCGATGAGAGTCGCTTCTGCCTTGGTGCCAATGATGGTCGTATGCGTGTTTGGCGCCGTGCAGGTGAGCGCCACAATCAGGACTGCATACGACCGAGGCACACAGGGCCAACACCCGGCATCATGGTGTGGGGAGCGATCTCCTACACTGGCCGTACACCACTGGTGATCGTCGAGGGGACACTGAATAGTGCACGGTACATCCAAACCGTCATCGAACCCATCGTTCTACCATTCCTAGACCGGCAAGGGAACTTGCTGTTCCAACAGGACAATGCACGTCCGCATGTATCCCGTGCCACCCAACGTGCTCTAGAAGGTGTAAGTCAACTACCCTGGCCAGCAAGATCTCCGGATCTGTCCCCCATTGAGCATGTTTGGGACTGGATGAAGCGTCGTCTCACGCGGTCTGCACGTCCAGCACGAACGCTGGTCCAACTGAGGCGCCAGGTGGAAATGGCATGGCAAGCCGTTCCACAGGACTACATCCAGCATCTCTACGATCGTCTCCATGGGAGAATAGCAGCCTGCATTGCTGCGAAAGGTGGATATACACTGTACTAGTGCCGACATTGTGCATGCTCTGTTGCCTGTGTCTATGTGCCTGTGGTTCTGTCAGTGTGATCATGTGATGTATCTGACCCCAGGAATGTGTCAATAAAGTTTCCCCTTCCTGGGACAATGAATTCACGGTGTTCTTATTTCAATTTCCAGGAGTGTAATTTTCTGAGAAAGCATTCAGTACAATTTCGGATGACATTTTATGCCTGCTGGGCTATGCGCGGCTCGTGTTCATGCCATTTATTATTTGGAATCTTCCTTTTACGGTACTGCCGCCTCGTTTTCTTATTCCATTTACTGGCGTCACTAACTTCTGCCTTGCTTGCCCGTGAGTGGCAGCAGCAGCGCTTATCGATAAGTGCACTGTCGTACCATCTCTGGAGCGACCGACAGTACTTCCGGGTCGTCGTGTGTCTGGAAGACTGTTGCAGACGGACCAGCAGTGCAGTCGGGACGCAGCAGCAGTGAAGTCGGGGACAGAACGCCGGTGAGGCGTGGACAGCCAGTGCTCGCCAGACGCTGGCGACGTACTTGAACTGTCCAACAGAAGGAGACTGGAGTAGGAACGACCGTTGGTTGTTCGTTCGATCGGTCGCCTCAACGGCCGACGTGTATTTGGTCCTTTGACCGGTTCCGAGCCTAGGCAGGCAGTCGGTTGTCACAAAGCAGCAAGGGGGTTCCCCGTCGCGTGAAGTCGTGCCGGAGCCGCTGGCGGCGTGCACGCGCGGTTGGAGCTGTGACGCGCTTCTTGCAAGGGTTACTAACAAGGGAACCTCCCCATCGCACCTCCCTCAGATTTTGTTATAAGTTGGCACAGTGGATAGGCCTTGAAAAATTGAACACAGATCGATCGAGAAAACAGGAAGAAGTTGTGTGGAACTATGAAAAAATAAGCAAAATGTACAAACTGAGTAGTCCATGCGCAAGATAGGCAATATTAAGGACAATGTGAGCTCAGGAGCGCCGTGTCCCGAGGTTAGCGTGAGCAGCCGCAGAACGAGAGGTCCTCGGTTCAAGTCTTCCCTTGAGTGAGAAGTTTAACTTTTTATTTTCAGTTTATGTGACAAACTCTTACGTTTTCATCACTTTTTTGGGAGTGATTATCACATCCACAAGAAAACCTAAACCGGGCAAGGTAGAAGAATCTTTTTACCCATTCGCCAAGTGTACTAGTTAGATGGGTCGACAACATATTCAACGCATATGCTGTCACCAGTGTCGTATAGAATATATCAGACGCGTTTTCCTGTGGAGGAATCGGTTGACCTATGACCTTGCGATCAAATGTTTTCGGTTCCCATTGGAGAGGCACGTCCTTTCGTCAACTAATCGCACGGTTTTGCGGTGTGGTCGCAAAACACAGACACTAAACTTATTATAGTGAACAGAGACGTCAATGAACGAACGGACAGATCATAACTTAGCGAAAATAAAGAAAGTAAAATTTTCAGTCGAGGGAAGATTTGAACTAAAGACCTCTCGTTCCGCAGCTGCTCACGCTAACCACGGGACCACGCCGCCCCTGAGCTCACAATGTCCTTAATATTGCTTATCTTGCACATGGACTACTCAGTTTGTATATTTTGTTTATTTTTTCATAGTTCCACACAACTTCTTCCTGTTTTCTCGATTGATCTATGTTCAGGTTTTCAAGGCCTATCCACTGTGCCAACTTATAACTAAATCTGAGGGGGGTGCGATGGGGATGTTCCCGTGTAAGTTCGACGCCCACCGGTCTTGGACTCTACTATCAAGCCTCAACTGCTATCACTTGCTTCGATCCTGGTTGTTGCTTTCTGCGAGATTCCGGCGAGCAACAATGTGTGTACATTGAAGTCGGCTCGAACTGCAGCCGTTTTCTTGGATGTGGTTTAACTTAATTTAATTCACTCCTTCATTAATGAATTGCACCAGCGGTATCTTCTGCCTTGTGGCTGTTAACGTTCCGGTTACCTGCCCCGAGGGTTGACACAGCTTTTGGCAGTGTATTTTCCTCGTCTTGTTGTTGCTGTCCAGCATGGCATGTAGTTCGACAGCAGACGTGTGTTGGTAGTTTTGGGCGTTTATTCTGACTTGGCTGGATTGGGCACCAGTATCCAGAACGTTGTGCTATTTACGTCTTGTTGCCGTTTTACTCGTTGAGTGGAGCAGAACTGATTTTGCTGATTGGTTTGTCAGTTTGTCTTTGGTTGGGTTGCCTCCCGATTAAGAGGTTGTCTGTCTGGCTGCCTGTCTCCAATAAACGTCCGTTTGTGTTACTTCCCTGGCCGACCCTTGGAACCTTCTGAGCGCCGCTCCTTGTGTTTTACATAGTGATTTGCTTTTAGTCTTAAGTACTCTGTGTGGCCTTCACCCGAGTTTTAGCTTATTGAAATAGTAAGCTTTTTTCTTTTTAGGCCTTAAGCCGTGAAATTGTTTTCTCCATGATGTGTGGCTTTCAGCCAAGTTTTAAACTCATTATAAAATGAAAATTCAAAATATTGCTCTTGCCCTTACGTCATAACATTGTTTTTTTTTTTTGGGTCTGAGACCTTCAGCCGAGATTGCATGTAATGTTTTAAGGTAAGGCCCTCAGCCTTTTCACATTGAAAGCTCTTATTCCTAGGCCTTAAGACGTAAAATTGTTTTGACATGGTGTATGGCTTTCAGTCGAGTTTTAATCTCTCTTCAAATTTCAAAATTTTGGTCTTGCCCTTAGGTCAAAAGATTGGTATTCTTTAGTATGAGGCCTTCAGCCGAGTTTGCATGAAATGTTTTAAGCTAAGGCCCTCAGCCTGTTAAATTGAAAGCCCTTTTCCTAGGCTTTAAGCCGTTAAATTGTTTCGTTGATATGCGGCCTTCAGCTGGGTTTCAGCCTTTTTAAAATTAACATTGAAAATCTTTGTTTTGGCCTTAAGCCGTAACATTGTTCTTGCTAAATGTGCTGCCTTCAGCCTATTTTTATTGAAGTAAAAAAAATTTTTTTTTTAAAGAAGTGACATTTCCAGAAGATCTCCTGTACCTCAATTCCTTGCTTAAGCCTTGGGCCCTGGATTTTCGTATGTGGCTTTCAACCGATTTAAATCAAATCAAAGGAGCTCTTTCGATAAAACCTTCGGAGTTTTTAATTCTTGCTTATGTTATTATGTTTTAACTAATAAAACTTATTTTGGCCCCTTTCCACAAATATAACCTCACCCGCTCGGTCCCGCTAGTCCAGGGACTTCACCTGCCGCCGGCTTTAAACGTATAATTTTTCCAGCATATCGAGGGTAGATTGAAGTCACCACCGACTATAATTGTATGAATGGGGTACCTATTTGAAATGACTCAAGTTTTCTTTGAACCGTTCAGCAACTATATCTTCCGAGTCGGAGGGTCGGTAAAAGGATCCAATTAATAGTTTAGTCCGATTGTCGGGTATAACGCCTACCCATATTTCACAGGAACTATCTACTTCAATTTCACTAGAAGGCAAGCTACTTCTGACATCAAATGGTTCAAATGGCTCTGAGTACTAAGGGACTTAACATCTGTGGTCATCAGTCCCCTAGAACTTAGAACTACTTAAACCTAACTAACCTAAGGACATCACACACATCCATGCCCGAAGCACGATTCGAACCTGCGACCGTAACGGTCGCGCGCTTCTAGACGTAGCGCCTAGGACCGCTCGGTCACCCCGGTCGGCACTTCTGACATCAATAAATACTCCATCACCAACGGTATTTAACCTATCCTTTCTGAACACTCTTAGATCTTTTGCAAAAATTTCGGTTGAACTTATTTTCGGCTTTTGCCCTCTTTCTGTACGTATAACTATTTGAGCTTCAGTGATTTCTATTACGGCTTGAAGCTCTGGTTCTTTCCCAACACAGCTACGACAATTTACAACACCGATCGTTTCCACAACTACCTTACTGTGTTTTGCCTGCCCCCTTTTGGACGGACACTCTTCCTGCGACCCTCTAACTTAAAAAACCGCCCAGTCCCTTCCACACAGCCCCCGCTGCTCGTGAAGCCGCCTCCTGTGTGTATACTTTCTCTGTTTCCTGATCTTCGGCTTGCGACGTCGGCATTTATACCTGAACTATTGTTGTCGGTGTTGCTTTGCTGTCGATTCTGATGAGAACAACCTTGCCACTGAACTGTTCGCAGTAGCTCACCCTCTGCCCTACCTTCCTATTCATAAAGAATCCTACTCCCATTACACCATTTTCTGCTGCTGTTGATATCACCCTGTACACATCTCACGGGAAATTCTTTTGACTGAACGAGGTTGCGCAGTGGTTAGCACACCCGATTTTCATGAGAGAGAACGATGGTTCAAACCCGCGTCTGGCCATACAGATTCAGATTTTTTTGTGATTTCCCTAAATCGCTCCAGGCAAATGCCGATATGGTGTCTATGGAAAGACACACCGATTTCCTTTCCCGTCCTTACACAATAATATAACAAATACAGACAAAAAAGAATCTGATCAAAAGTCACAAAACGCGTGAACAAAACAAGGGGACACTTACAAAACCAATTAATCTGCTTCTATGACTATGGGACCCTCCATGAGAACTTGTGCATAACAGATTGGATCAGCGAGATATCTTGTAAACAGCCCATCATTTCATAACAAGATAAATGCACAATATTCTTTCCCTTTTGCTCGGCTCTGAGCACTATGGGACTTAACATCTATGGTCATCAGTCCCCTAGAACTTAGAACTACTTAAACCTAACTAACCTAAGGACAGCACACAACACCCAGCCATCACGAGGCAGAGAAAATCTCTGATCCCGCCGGGAATCGAACCCGGGAACCCGGGCGTGGGAAGCGAGAACGCTACCGCACGACCACGAGATGCGGGCCTCTTTCCCTTTTGCAAACTGTCAGACCGAATGATGTCAGACCTCCATGTCGATGAGACATTAAACTAATATTCGTTCTTGTCATTACGCTCTGTTCAGTGCCATGGAAGTTTGACGCAAAATACACTACTTTATTTTCCTTCCATTGAAATACTGTTAGGTCTAAAGATGACTCTCTGTGATTTGATTTAGACATTTTTCTTTAGGTAAATTGCCTGGCAAACCTTTCCTGTTTGTTCTAATTGCTCCACAGGCAAATGTATTTACCGATTTCTATGTGAGAAAAAGTGGACAGAACAACTAGTGAGAGGTAACGCATTGTTGCTACAATAAAGTGTTCACACAACCTGACGGTACTAATAAGTCCGCCTTATATTTTCCACTTTATCTTATTCACATGTAACGTAATGCTTCAAACTATTATAAAAAACAAAGAAGATAAGTACGTGCAATGGAAAACTCAACGGAAGTTTCAATAAATTGCGCACAAATTCAGGCAACACCATGAGACAAGCACATACAATCTTCTGTTTTCACAGCAGCGCGCGAAAAACAATTTCAAGCTCTGACCGCCAGAGAGGTCTATGTATTGCACAATAACATCTATGAAACAGTAGAGCAGAGTTACTGTTACGTACCGACAGGCTCTCAGATCACGAAACTGCACCACGAGAAAATAATGAGAGTCAAAACTTGCTGGTACTTTTAAGTACCGTCAGGCAACAAAGGGTTAAAACCGAAAACGTCTGCTTGTTATTGTATATTGCCGATTTTTTACTGCAAGAAAACATAGCTCCTGAGGTAAAAGACAGAATTTAAAATTACAGTTTGTATTCGAGCCTAGAAACGCGTATTTAAGGCAAATCGTCAAAATAATTTTGCATCTTGAAATATCATAGGGCAGTTTTGTTCAGTTACTTTACGCAATGATATAAATTTCCATACTTTCATTACGAGGACATGTAGAAGAGGAAAGCACGAGAATCCCTATGCGGTCTCAGCTCTACAACTCGTAAAGTTCGTATAGCTGCAGAGTGCTGAACAGGAGCGTTCCGATACAGACCCGGCCATCAGTATGTGACGTCACAAGCGTGCTTCAAATTTGATGTTCCTTCTGCACGTGTGCGAAGTTTTGAACAATGTCGGCAGATTACAGAGTCGTATCGAGCCATCAAAGTCGCGTTTACGTGAGAAACTCGTTACAAGTAACGTACTCTCATTGAATTCTTGGGTGCGGAAAAATAAACTATGGTGAATATCCGTAAACCTATGTGTGCAGTGCATGGTAATGATTCGGTTTATAGCTCTGTTGGGCGGTAAACCACCAGGAAGCGCAGAACCTGAGCTGCATGTTGGACCACGGTCGGCACGTCCAACGTCAGCCACTGCTTCCGACTTGCTGAACCACACGGATGCACTTATTCGGATAGACCGGCACATAGCTTGACAACTGACTGGGCTCTTACAGTTTTCCGTGAGCACTGGAAGTGTGTGTGCAATGATTGACACTCTTGGTTATTCAGAAGTGTGCTGAAGATGGGTTCAACGAGTACTGACTACACAAGATTAAAGGGCAAGGCATTTCATGTGAACTGCTGGTGCAGTTGGAGCCTAAGAAGAGACTACCCTGTCAAGGATCGTTACAAGTGGCGTAACCTGAGTGAATCACTTTGAGTGGCAAACAAGGAGGCAGTCATTGGAGTGGCACCACCCGCCCTCACGAAAAAGAAATTCAAGGCAGCCACCTTACTGGTAAAGTCATGATGACAGTACTTTGTGATAGTGATGGTGTCATTCGTATGGATGTGTTGCCAAAAAGTTCAACCAATAAGTCACGAGAGTATGTGAAAACTGGCCAAACTGAAAATAGTGTCCGACATGTTGGGTCTAATAAAAGTCCAGAAGAAATTTTGATCAAACCTGACAAAGCACGCCCACAAACCAGTCTCAGAACCATGGAAGACACCACCAAATAGGGTTGGACACCATTACCTACGATATGGTCCACATCTGGCTTCTTCGGTCTTCCATCTCTTTGGACAACTTATGGATTCTCTACGTGGGACATGCTTTGAAAATGATGAAATCATAATTCACGAAGTGGAAATATGCGTACGAGTACAGGACAAGAGTTTTCACCAACAGTGAAAACATGCTCTTACACAAATCTGGCGTAAGACCATAGAAAGTGATCGAGACTATGTGTTCTGACAAAAAATTGTAGAGCATTATTTATTGAGAGACCTGATACCAATGTGCTACGTGTGCCTTTTCCTAAAGGTTCTCATAAATTTTCGGTTTTTATCTTCTTCCTGTGGTTACTATGCTGAACTGTTATTAAAATGTACAGATCACTATTATGAGACAGTTTTGTACTGTGATCAGCTTTGTAAAACATAGATGCATCAGTATGTTAACACAGGTCAGTAAGCTACATCTATTCGAAGAACTTTCCAAAATTTCACAAGTGGCATTAGTCAACAAAATAGTTTTACACGTTGGATGCTCACTACCAGATTGTTAGGTAATAATTACATATCTTGACTGGTAGATCACGCCTGACTTAGTAATTTTACATTTTGGATACCGAACATTGATTAACTGAATAAAACGAATAACATAGTGTCTCAATGATTAAACACTAAGGTATTCAATCTTGGATATTAACACAAAAGAAAACAAAATTAAAATCGTCGAAGATATAGTAGGCAGTGTAGTAAACTTGTTTAAGTAATTGCTGAATAATTAGCAAATGACAAGATAAATTACTGCTTTATGACAGTGCACGGTAATCCTCAAAGTTAGCTAGGAATTTTCGAAACATATAACTTTCTGACTGGAATAATTAACAAGTTAGCCACATTATTTAAGTAAAGGTATACTTTTTGGAAACAGAAGAATTGAGGGTACTGCAGAATAGCACTGAATTTTAAAAACAATTTTATTTTGAGATTGATATGTTCTGGACCACTTTTGAAATATCATGTTTTCAGGAAAAGTTTTTATTGTAGAAGGAAAACAAAGACATTCAAATGATGTGTATTTCAATCCAGAAACAAGTAATTCTCAGCATAATTGAATTCTGACGTTCCCGTGGCTTGCCTGCATAGTAAATCATGAATATATGTTTAAGTAAAATATTTCCATAAGAACTGAATTTACTATAGATATATGCAGACTGAAGCGATGAATGAAAATTTGTGCCAAGCTCAGGATTCGAACCTGGGTTTCGTGTTCACCAGGCAGATGCACTAACAACTACGAGGGTTGGAACTTAAATAGTGGCAATTATGTATTCTCAACCGATCAAGAGAGTTACATGTTTGCACCTGTTACTGTCCTTCAGAGTAGTCACCAATGACGTGTAGAACCCGTTGCCAGCGATGTGGAAGGCGTAGTACACCGTTAGCAGAGCCTGTTCTGTTGATGGAGCGAATGGAGCTGTACCTGTCGAATCTCTGGAACAGTTCTGAAGCGAATGCCATGAAGTGATTCCTTCATCTTTGGAATCAAATCAAAGTCACAAGGGCTTAAGTACGGGGAGTATGGTGGATGGTACAGTACTTCCCAGTCCCACTGACTGAACTGAGCAGCCACAGCTTGCGCTGTATGCGCCCGCGCATTGTCATGCAAAATGATGGTTGGGTTGCGCAGAAAGTGTCGCCGCTTCTTTTGCAAAGCTGGTCGCAGATGATGGTCCAAAAACGAACAGTAATACTGTGCACTGACGGTCTGCCGTGGAGGAACGTAATGCGTTAGGATAACACCATCACAGTCGTACACGAGAGTCACCATAACTGTAGACCGCTCCATTCCTAACATCAACAGAACAGGCTCTGCTAACGGGATACTACACCTTCCACGTGGCTGGCAACGGGTTCTACACATCACTGCTAACTGCTTTGAAGGACAGTAACAGCTGCAAATATGTAACTCCATTGTATCGTTTGTGAATAAACAGTTGCCACTATTTAAGTTCCAATCCTCGTATTATCCACCCTGGAGCGTTAGTGCGTGCAGTTGTGCATCTACATCTGCATCTACATGGCTACTCTGCAATTCACACATAAGTGCCTGGCAGAGGGTTCATCGAAACATTTTCATATTACTTCTCTACCGTTCCACTCTCGAACGGCGCGTGGGAAAAAGGAACACCTAAATCTTTCCGTTCGAGATCTGATTTCTCTTATTTTATTACGATGATGATTTCTCCCTACGTGGTGGGTGTCAACAAAATATTTTCACATTCGGAAAAGAAAGCTGTTGATTGAAATTTTGTAAATAGATCTCGCCGCAAAGAAAACAGCCTTTGTTTCAGTGACTGCCACCCCAACTCGCGTATCATATCGGTGAGACTCTCACCCTTATTGCGCGATAACACGAAACGAGCTGCCCTTGTTTGCACTTTTTCGATGTCCTCCGTCAATCCTGCCTGGTAAGGATTCCACACCGAGCAGCAGAGGACGGACAAGTGTAATGTAGGCTGTCTCTTTAGTGGGTTTGTCGCATCTTCTACGTGTTCTGCCAGCAAGGCGCAGTCTTTGTATCGCCTTCCCCACAATATTATCTATGTGGTCTTTCCAATGTAAGTTGCTCGTAATTGTAATTCCTAGGATTTAGTCGAATTGACAGCCCTTACATTTCTGCGATTTATCGTGTATCCAAAATTTATCGGCTTTCTTTTAGTACCCATGTGGATTACCTCACTTTTCTTTGTTTAGTGCCAATTGCCACTTTTAGCACCATACAGAAATTCTCTCTAGATAATTTTGTAATTGGAATTGATCGTCTGATGATTTTACTAGACGGTAAATTAAAGCGTCATCTGCAAACTATCTAAGGGGGCTGCTTAGATTATCGCCTACATCATTAACATAAATCAGGAACAGCAGAGGGCCTATGACACTACCTTGTGGAACGCCAGATATCACTTCTGTTCTGCTCGATAATTTACCGTCTATCACTAAGAACTGTGACCTCTTTGAGAGGAAATCACGAATCCAGTCACACAACTGAGACGATACTCCATATGCACGCAATTTGATTAATAGTCGCTTGTGAGGAACGGTATCAAAAGCCTTCTCGAAATCTAGGAATTTGGAATCGATCTGAGATCCCTTGTCGATAGCACTGCGCCAGGGTGGTGTAGTTGTTAGCGCAGCTGCCTAGTAAACTGGAGACCCCGCTTCGAATCCTGGCCTTCATACAAATTGTCATTCGTCTCTTCATTCTGCATATATAGATCACAGATACTTGATACTTAGTAAAGTCTCTGGAACAATATAGTCTCAATTAACTAAATATAAAGCTACCATCAGCAAACAGTTAGAAGTTAATCGCCAGTATTGTTGCGCAGTTGGAAGTTAGTCGCCAGCAGTGATAGCACTGTTGGGCAGTTGGAGGTGAACAGCCAGCAGTGTTGGATGTTAGGTGTGAGAATTTAGCATTGATGGAGGGTATAGGTCCGAAGTGTTGGCGTAGGCTAACGATCTGTACATGTTCGACTTGAATACTATTCATGATTATATACCTCTGTACTAGATGTCAATGATGATTCATATTCGTGTCTGAACTGGATGTCACATTATTAAGGTAAAAAATACATTATTTGGTTTGCAACAAAATCTTTCTTTTGGTAACCACATGCCTATTAGCAGTTAGTGGCTTTAGTAGTTAGAATCTTTTATTTAGCTGGCAGTACTGACTCTTTCTGTATTGCAATAGTTCGCGTAATGAAGATTTTTGAGCCGGCCGCTGTGGCCGAACGGTTCTAGGCGCTTCAGTCCGGAACCGCGCTGCTGCTACGGTCGCAGGTTCTAATCCTGCCTCGGGCATGGATGTGTGTGATGTCCTTAAGTTAGTTAGGTTTAAGTAGTTATAAGTCTAGGGGAGTGATGACCTCAGATGTTAAGTCCCATAAAGCTTAGAGCCGTTTGAACCATTTGAACATTTTTGTGAGGTAAGTGCTTAATGAAATGTATAGGTTATTGTTAGGACTCCTTTTTAGTCAGGGCCATTCTTTTGACTTAATTTGGTAGCAGTCGGATCGCGTTACCGTTGTATATTGAGAGTAATTACTGAATACGAAAAGTTTGAGTTCTGCATACCAGGGCAAATTCAGTAGGTCAGTGTTGTAAGGATAAAGACGAGCAACGTGACACTTGGATTCAATTTCACTCAGCAGCTTAGGCAAATATTTTATTAAGAAGTTTCAGTTTTGACGAATGTCATGAAACCGTGGATGGTAATTGTGGTCCCGGGGAAACAATATGTATTTCAACAGGACGGTGAACCCGCTCATACGGGCCATTTAGTCCAAAACGGGCTGTAGGATAACGTTGACATGTTCGGATCAAAGAAGTTCTGGTCCCCGAATAGCTCGGATGTGAAACACCTCGACTATTATGTTTGGAGCGGAGTCGGAAGCGATACCACTAAGACAAGGCACCGCAATATCGCGTCTACGCTCCGCTATCGAAGCAGCATTAGCGAATATGGACAGCACTGAATGAGATTTTCAATCTGCAGCGGAGTGTGCGCTTATATGAAACTTCTTGGCAGATTAAAAGTCTGTGCCCGACCGAGACTCTTACTCGGGACCTTTGCCTTTCGCCTTTGGTAGAGCACTTGCCCGCGAAAGGCAAAGGTCCCGAGTTCGAGTCTCGGTCGGGCACACAGTTTTAATCTGCCAGGATGTTTCATGAACAGCACTGTTTAAAAGTGTGCGCGCGATTGCTTCAGGACAAGACTGGAGGCTGTCACTGCAGCTGAAGGGGATTGCATCGGGTAATGTTACTCTTGAAAGATACCACTACTTATATGTAAAAGAATTTTCATTTTCATTTGTATTTTGTTTTAATAAATTCGCTTTTAAAAAAATTCATTTGTCCGGATTTAAGCGCCGCACCCTGTGAACTCCAACAACTTTAAGTACAGTAACGGGTTTACTGTTTCAGCAATTTTTTTCGAGCAAATGTCTTTTCTCTTTCTTTGCATCGCCGAAGATGCTGTTCTCTCGCAGGTACACGCACGAAAGCGCCGAGGCTCGGCAGACGTTCCACTGTAACGCGTGGGCGTTAGGGAAACGAATTAAACGCGGCGAGAGAGCGTGAAATGGCAGCGGGGAAGGTCCGCAGCCGGCGAACCGCCACCCGGAAGGCCGGCCAGCCAGCCCCCGCGCCCACGCACCTGTCTGGCGTGGGCCGCCCGCCACCCACGCCGCCCACGCCGCCCTCTGCCGCCCAGCCGCGTCCCGCGGGAAGCTCGGCGGCGCCTGCGTGCGGGGCGGCGCGTATTGATTCCTGAGGGAGCGCGCGGCCGCTGCCTGGAGCGGCCAGTTCTGGAGGACAGTGCCGGTGGCCGTGGAGGAGGGCGAGCAGCCAGCAGCGACCGGGAGCTGCCGACGGCGCCTGCGGCCGCGGCGGCCTCGCTCTGCCCGACACAACAGGTAGGCGCCACCGACCGAGAGAAAGGAGCCTTCCACAGCTTATCTGCGTACGTGGAGTAGGTTCACAGCCTGTCCCGTTCCGTCTTCACTGAAGCCATCTGTCCCGCATATCTCTTTCATATTGTAACTTATTTCAATACAGACAGTAGTGACCGGATTTAAATTCCTTATTTTTATTCTTCAGATGGCAGGTTTCGATCTTCTAAGAGATCATCTTCAGATATTACATTCTTTCATGGCCATAGGAACCGTTGGTGTGGAGCCGGCCCATGTGTGCAGGCATGGAGAACACAGCGTGGAGAACACTGTTCAGCCCCAATGGTTCCTACAGTCACCAAGGAATGTAAGAACTCAAGATGATCTCTTAGAAGATGGAAACCGGTCATCTGAAAATAAAAAATAAACAAATGGTGTCACCACTGTGTGTATTGGAATAATCTATAATACTATAAAGATCGCTTATTTTCCTACAACAGTGTTCCAAAAAATTGTTTCCTGTTGGTGTATAACAGAGTATTTGTTTAACTAGTCTGCCTTCGCCTTCTGTTACGATATTATACACCGTTCTACATTTGCATCCACGTCTATATTCTGCAAGCCTCCTTACAGTGTCTGTAATTTGTGTTCCACTATCATTCCCCATTTTCATTTTGCAGACGAAAATGGTGTGAGGGAAGTAGTATAGTTGGTAAGCCTCTGTATGAGCTTCAGTCTTACTTTACGTTCACAGTCGTTCCTGGAGTGTAACAGGTATAAGTGTAGATATTTATATTGGTGACTGAGGACGCTGCCATGAACAACATTAAATCAGTATTTGTGCCATTTACAGACTAATAATTACAGCTCTTACAAGTCATATGTTTTTAGGTTGGGTAGTACATTCATGTGATAAGAGCAAGCCATTAACAGTATTTTCCCCTGGGCAGCAGGTCAGGTGTTAAAGTGTGGACATTTGGATGCAAAATGGCTAGTCTGTAACGACAGGCGTAATCCCCTTTGTGACGCAGTTACAACCGTGCAGAAAACATCAGGTCGTAAAGTTAGTGACGTCTTCGTGGGAAGACTGTTCGAAATAGGCGAAAAACGCTGGTGTGTACATATTAAGGTCCCACATATAAAAATATTTGGGGTTACACTCTTTACACCGTGTACGTGGCCGGAAGCAATTTATTCGTTTACTCTTCTAGGAACGTAGGCTCTCGGAAATTTACAGTAAGCCAGACTGTGAGCACAGCGCCTCTCTTGCAGTGCCTGCCACTGAAGTTGGCTGACCACCTATGTGACACTCCCGCGCTTACTAAATGAGGACTGGTGACTGAGGACGCTGCCCTGGACAACATTAAATCAGTATTTACGCCATTTACAGACTGATAATTACAGCTATTACAAGTCATATGTTTTTAGGTTGGGTAGTACGTTCGTGTTATAAGAGCAAGCAATTAACGCTACTTTCCCCTGGGCAGCAGGTTAGGTGTGACGAAACGCAGTGCACTTCTTTTTATCTTCTCAGTTTCTATCTGGTACGGATACCACATAGATGAGCAATATTCATGCACTGGTCGGACGAGTGCGTGGAGGGGCGCGGGGGGGGGGGGGGGGAGGAACTACATCTACATGTCCTGGCGATTCATCCAATGGATCTCAATGTGGCACTGACCCCTTACCTGCAGTTCGTTTTATGTGCTCTTCCACTGTAAATCGCTCCATACACATACTTCTATATATTTCATAGACGTGACTGCTTCCAGTGCCTATTCTGCAACGGTGTAATAATACAACAGTGTGTTTCTCTGCCTATTTACGCACATTAAGGCGCATTTGTTTATGGAATATACTTGACACTTTCATTTTATTTAATAGTACGGCTAGGGCACCCCCCGTTGGGCAGAGCGTTCGTCGGCTGCCGGTCTTTTAATTTGACGCCACCTCGCCGACCTGCAGTCTATGAGGATGATAGGATGATGATGAGGACAGCACAACACCCAGTCCCTTGGTGGAGAAAATTCCCCGACCCAGCCGGGAATCGAACCCGGGCCCAGAGGATTGACAATCCGTCACGCTGACCATTTTTTTTTTTTTTTTTTTTTTTTTTTTGGAGTCTCATTTTGTTCGTTTTCGTTCGTTGTATCTGCTCGGTGCGGACGTCTCAATACATCAGTTTCAGTTCGTAGTTGATCCATTATCTCAGTTTTTTTATTACAGAGGGCAACTAACCCCCTGACCGAACACGCTGAGTTACCGTGCCGCCGTCCATTCAGCTACCGGGGGCGGACTATTTGACACTGATAGGATGGGAGAAAGCGATCGTAAGCACATAATCAAATGTTAAATTTAAAAAAAATTTAAAAAACTTTCCATAAAACTTTTTAAAACTTACCAAAATGTTCTGAATATTGTCTCATTCGCATTTAATTTTTAATTTTTTTATTTTTTTTTTTACAATCTGATGACCAGTTTCGATAGCTTAAGTACTATCTTCAGATAACATGTACTATTATTGATACACTAGCAGTGTTCAACGCCGTTGCATCCTCCATGGCATTACTTTTATATTTTATGTTTTATTTTTGACTTCAAATAGAGCTTATGTGGCAAATCTCTGCTGTAACGAAAATAATTATATGGACGTTTTAATGTATAAGGTTTGTTGCGACACTGTACAGGCTTTTTCTTTCGATTGTTATCACAGATAGCATGGCGGTATATAGCTATTTTACCTGAATATTTAAAATAAAAATGTTATGGATGATGCAACGCTGTTGTACACTGCCAGTGCACAACTACACGTGATCTGAAAATGGCAATTAACCTGCCGAAACTAGTCATCACTTTGTAAAAGATTTTTTTAATTAAATGCAATTGAGAAAATAGGTAGAACTTTTTTTGAAAATTTAGAAAGTTTCATAGAAAGTTTTTAAAATTCTTGTAATTTAACTTTTATCTTTTGTCTACGTTAAGGATCGACTTTTAGTCCATGCAGGAAGAGTCGATAACCTGCTGGTCTTCCAGCATTTCGCTACAGTTTTCCAGCGTTGCAACATCTCTGTGTACAAGAGCTCTATCCGCAAAAAGCCTCATTGCGACGAAATCCACCAGGTCATTTATTTATATTATGAAAAGCAATGTTGAGAAGGACGTGCCGTGTTCTGTTTGCTAGAAACATTTCACGCTATAATCACACACTCGACTTGTATTCAGTACGCTCGTACTTTCTTCATTTGGCGGCAGTGCGAATCTGTATCGAACGCCTACCGGAAGTCAAGAAACACTATGCCAATCCTAGCGCCGGCTTTCTGAATCTCTTGGACACGGAGCGAACCGAGTTTCTACGGAACCCATATTGATTCACACAGAGGAGATTTTCAGCCACTAAGTATGTCAAATACGCGCTCAAAGAATGTATTCCGAAATTTTACAAGAGACCAATGTCAGAGATATAGGACTACAGTTTTTTACATCTTTTCGGCGACACTTCTTGAAAACGGAATTACCTGTGGTTCTTTTTTTTTCACTCACTACGAACGGTACCTGTATGTTCTCATTTATTCAATATATATTAAGTTTCACTATTTTAGTATTGTTTTGTGTTTGATCATTCAAGTTCTATCCCCCAGCCTTCCTTAGAAATTTTATTTCAACCGACTGTATTCTGCTTTGACTTTTTTAGTTGACACCAAAGATTTGCTTTCATATTTTAGAATACGAGTAGCCATTACTTTGTAAAAGTTTTGCTTTGTTTTCTTCTTTGTCATGTCGCCCAGTGTTCTTTCTGCTGTGCCACGAATAATTTGAAACTTATTTAATTTTCTAATCACGTCTTTTCCATATTCATAGTTGAAAATGTGACACTTGTTCTATTGATTGTCCATCCATTTGTATTTTGGAGCCGTACAGGAAATTTCCCTTTCAAGGTCATTAAGTCAGTTGCTTTTACTGAAATTTTTATATCTTGATGGTCCAAATGTACGTTGCTCGTAATTGTAATCCCCTATGTATTTAGTTGAATTGACAACTTTTAAATGAGTGTGATTTATCATGTAACCGAAATTTAATGGACATTTTTTAATACTCATATTGATGATCTCACACTTTTTATTGTAGAGAGTCAGTTCCACTTTCGAAACCATGCAGATATCTCGTATAAATCATTTTGTAATTCGTTTTAGTTTATGATGACTTTACTAGATGGTAAACGACAGCATCAGCCGGAAACAGTGTAAGATGGTTACTTAATTCGTACTGATAACAGTGAAGGCTTTAATGTCCAATGTTTGATTGTATTTAAACTTTCAGAGTTCTACATTTAGGCTGCAAGTGAGGTCGTGGTGTGGAAATAACAGCAAGGTTTTAAAACTAGGCTCAACCGCATAAAATTCGTGATAAGATTACAAGTCACGCGACGAATTTCGAGAGTGGATTTCCATACTCAGGTAAATGTACAAGAACTCTTGAAAAATTTAATGTTCATCATCATAAAAAAAACAGTAAAACAGTCGCACTAAGCAATCTCTTCTTACTTAACATTCAGTCCTCTGTTTCAAGATTCTAATCTATTAACTTTTTAATGTATTAACTTCCTTAGGAAGTATTCCTGTAAAATTTACCTGAAGCTGTGACTCTTTTCTTGGAACTTACCATGTAAATATCATCGTATCACGAATTTTATGTGGTTGAGCAAAATTTTAATATTTAACTTTTGCTGAAACTTCAAGTCTTTGTAGTCAAGGCATCAAACTGTTCACCAGCGTTTCGTCGTCGTCTACGGAGACATCTTCAAAAAGGTGTCAACTGTACTGTTCCCCGCCGGCCAGTGTAGCCGAGAGTTTCTAGGCGCTTCAGTCTGGAACTGCGCGACCGCTACGGCCGCAGGTTCGAATACTGCCACGGGCATGGATGTGTCTGATGTCCTTAGGTTAGTTAGGTTTAAGTAGTTCTAAGTTCTAGGGGACTGATGACCTCAGATGTTAAGTCCCATAGTGCTCAGAGCCATATGAACCATTTTTGTACTGTTCCCGGAGTTTCATCTCTGAAGGCGTTCCCCGCAAACTGGAACGATGCACAAGTGAACAGTTTCATTCAATGAACACGACTCCTCACCGCAGGAACTTTAACACAAGTCTGTCGACCTACTGGGTAATGGTATTTTGCCTAAAGATAACGGGTGGGGAACATGTCGAAAAGCTGCTTCAAGCCGACAGCTAGTAGCCCGATCCAACTTTATATATGATCACTCATCTTCATGTGTCTTCGATGTCTTATCTACAGCTTTCCAATTGCTACTCATTTCTTCTCTTTACCATCCGTTTTCGGCACTGCAATCGTCCCAGCAATAATGAGTTCTGTCTTGAAAACTGCCAGGCGCATCTAGCTATTTATTTCCGAACGCACTACGATTCCGGGGATTGAGAATGTATCATAAACGCTAGTGATCTCGTACCATACAGGAATTCCCTCGGTAATATATTGGTTTTGTTGTGACTTGGCAAGACAGCCAAGTCACTATGCGAGGATGCCGAAAGGCACGCGTTTAAGCTCACGCAGGCATGCGTGAGGTCGGGAACAGTTATAGGAGTAGAGTCTAGTAAAAAAAGGAGGTAACTGGTAGAATACTTAACTTTAATCCACAATTGGTGCACATCTCTCTTGACGGTACATGCATCACAAGATTAATGACAGCTGGTATTGGCGCCTTGCTAGGTCGTAGCAAATGACGTAGCTGAAGGCTATGCTAACTATCGTCTCGGCAAATGAGAGCGTATTTGTCAGTGTAGCTTCGCTAGCAAAGTCGTCTGTACAACTGGGACGAGTGCTAGGATCTGTCTCTAGACCTGCCGTGTGGCGGCGCTCGGTCTGCAATCACTGACAGTGGCGACACGCGGGTCCGTCGTATACTAGCGGACCGCGGGCGATTTAAAGGCTGCCACCTAGCAAGTGTGGTGTCTGGCGGTGACACCACAGGTTTCTTTGGCTGTGACTTTACTATACATATTATTATAGGTTATCTGTAATGGCAAAAATATGCATCATCACATTCATCGCAGAATAATTTCAATTCTTATTTAACACGCTGTGTCTTTTGGAATGGTGCTTGTAGAAACGCATATACACATCAATTACATTTTGTAATTCACAATGCTATTAGTTGTAAACGTGTAGGCTGTAACTACCATCTCTGAGATGTAGAGGTGTATGTACGTACCTCTTTTAACATTAAATGATGAGAAACCATTTTCGAAACACGAAGCGCATTAAATGAAAATTAGAAATACAACAATACTGATGTACCCCGCATGGAAAACGAAAATGATAATAAGAAATCATTATTTTTCACGAGATGTTTTGTATCGCTTTTACCAGACATTTGCGGCGAAACCTGCTCTACTTCTTTATTCGCTTCATTTTGCGTCTTTAGAACGGCTGCAGGCACCATTAGAGTCGCAACATTGCTGGCTTTGTGTTAGAGAGGGATTGTCTCAGCGTCCAAATATGAAGGGCCGTGTTTTTTTCCCGGTATCTCAAGTTTTTTTTCTTGCAATACTTCGAGTGTACGTAGAAAAAACAGCTGCCCCGTCATTCATATTGTTTATCTACGGACTGCCGTATAAATGTCTGCATAACTCAGGTCTCAGATCTAAAGAAACCAATAGCATACAATCTGCAACAATAGCGTATCCACTAAAAGAGTAGGCTTTATCGCAGGGCTCAAGTTAATTGGTACTCTTCATGAGTGTTACCGTAGCATTACTGTTTAAAGAAAGAAACGTGAATCCTATGGTGTATTAATTTGTTTTTTGTAATGGAAGTGTTTTGAAATATAGCCAACAGTACGTAATTAGGGGAAAAAGTTAAAGAAAGGAAATTAATTTATATTCAACACGGATATTCAATACATACCAAAAAATTGCGTGAAAAGTCAAGACGTGTGACTCAATGGGCATCCCATTAAATACGATAATGAGCCAGGTCTAACTTTACGCCGAAGTTTATTATATCATGGATCGCTATTTTAAATTTGATTCCAAAAGTAATGACATTTTCTTGATTTCAATCAAGTACGTAAAAGTCTGCGTAAAACAGACTCGGAGATGAATGACAGCCTAGCTGTGGGACCTTAAAAAATCGAAGAAAACTAGTTTTGTTCAGGTAAATGAGATACCTGAGACCGAGTATTGTTTGTCTAAGCAGGCAATATCTATTCGTCCGCTGTGAACCGACGAAGTTCTAAATTTTTTTCAACATTAGGTAGTCCTACAATGAGCATTATTGGAGAATGGTTTGACACTACTTACTAGAAAGCAGAGTGTTTTCATGATTTATGGTGCACAATACGAGGGAACAGAGAAGTTTTGACTCTTTCTTATAATTTATCTGTTTATTAAGAATACAAACTTATATTCTGCCAGTTACCCAGCTGCAGGAAAGAGAGTTTGGTAGTTTACCGTAGATACCAAGGTCCTCGGAAGAGCGTCAACGGTGAAAGCTGCCATTCAGTGTCCCGTCCAGATCGATGTCATTAGTGGAGAGAGGAATCGGCTAGCAGTGGTGTGGGGAAACAGCAGGCGATCAAAATCAATGTCGTGAGGTAGAAGTTCGGACGCTGTCACTCAGCAACGCACTCAGAAAAATGCTGACGAGACTTAATCCTGCGCTGAATGGGCTGGCGTTGAAAGGTAAGTCTGCATTCATCTCCGTTGTGATATAATTTTGGTAACAATTACGGAAGTCGATCGCGACACTTTATAACAAACACTTCACCACCTAAATTTATTTCAGGTGAATCCCACTTTACTTTTTAAACATAAGGCATATTTATAACAAAAGATCGTATTTTACGCATGAAAATGTACGCATCATCTGAATTAATATTACTTAAATATAAATTCCTTTACGAAGAGACACATTACACATCTGTCCTCAGGTGTTTCAAATTTCATTAAATAATTCACTTGTTTTATTCTGCCAAAACGGCAGACACGGCTGTGGAAATAAGTGGGCTGGAGTATCGTTGCTACCTCATTAATATAGATTCAAATAAACTCAGTACGCAAAGGAATAACTCGTTTAATTAATATTAGTATAAATTAAAATAGTACTAGCTTTTAAAAAGCTTAATTCTGTTATTAAATAAGTGTTTATACTTACTTAGTTTTTGTGACCTCGCGTCCATTGAACTGGTAGAGAGATGGATATTTTTAAAATCACTTTAGAGAGACCCCAAGTGTCACTCCAGAGTCAGTCGTGTAGACCTCCAATATTTTTCATTTCTGTGAATTCCATCCAAATGTGTTGATAAGAAGAAATAGATGAAATGTATGAAATGTATGACGAGATAAAAGAAACTATTCAGGTAGTGAAGGGAGACGAAAATTTAATAGTCATGGGTGACTGGAATTCGTCAGTAGGAAAAGGGAGAGAAGGAAACATAGTAGGTGAATATGGATTGGGGGGAAGGAATGAAAGAGGAAGCCGCCTTGTAGAATTTTGCACAGAGCATAACTTAATCATAGCTAACACTTGGTTCAAGAATCATGAAAGGAGGCTGTATACATGGAAGAAGCCTGGAGATACTGACAGGTTTCAGATAGATTATATAATGGTAAGACAGAGATTTAGGAACCAGGTATTAAATTGTAAGACATTTCCTGGGGCAGATGTAGATTCTGACCACAATCTATTGGTTATGAACTGCAGATTGAAACTGAAGAAACTGCAAAAAGGTGGGAATTTAAGGAGATGGGACCTGGATAAACTGAAAGAACCAGAGGTTGTAGAGAGTTTCAGGGAGAGCATAAGGGAACAATTGACAGGAATGGGGGAAAGAAATACAGTAGAAGAAGAATGGGTAGCTCTGAGGGATGTAGTGGTGAAGGCAGCAGACGATCAAGTAGGTAAAAAGACGCGGGCTAATAGAAATCCTTGGGTAACAGAAGAAATATTGAATTTAATTGATGAAAGGAGAAAATATAAAAATGCAGTAAATGAAGCAGGCAAAAAGGAATATAAACGTCTCAAAAATGAAATCGACAGGAAGTGCAAAATGGCTAAGCAGGGATGGCTAGAGGACAAATGTAAGGATGTAGAGGCTTGTCTCACTAGGGGTAAGATAGATACTGCCTACAGGAAAATTAAAGAGACCTTTGGAGAGAAGAGAACCTCTTGTATGAATATCAAGAGCTCAGATGGCAACCCAGTTCTAAGCAAAGAAGGGAAAGCAGAAAGGTGGAAGGAGTATATAGAGGGTTTATACAAGGGCGATGTACTTGAGGACAATATTATGGAAATGGAAGAGGATGTAGATGAAGATGAAATGGGAGATAAGATACTGCGTGAAGAGTTTGACAGAGCACTGAAAGACCTGAGTCAAAACAAGGCCCCGGGAGTAGACAACATTCCATTAGATCTACTGATGGCCTCAGGAGAGCCAGTCATGACAAAACTCTACCATCTGGTGAGCAAGATGTATGAGACAGGCGAAATACCCTCAGACTTTAAGAAGAATATAATAATTCCAATCCCAAAGAAAGCAGGTGTTGATAGATGTGAAAGTTACCGAACTATCAGTTTAATAAGTCACAGCTGCAAAATACTAACGTGAATTCTTTACAGACGAATGGAAAAACTGGTAGAAGCCGACCTCGGGGAAGATCAGTTTGGATTCCGTAGAAATGTTGGAACTCGTGAGGCAATACTGACCTTACGACTTATCTTGGAAGAAAGATTAAGAAAAGGCAAACCTACGTTTCTAGCATTTGTAGACTTAGAGAAAGCTTTTGACAATGTTGACTGGAATACTCTCTTTCAAATTCTGAATGTGTCAGGGGTAAAATACAGGGAGCGAAAGGCTATTTACAATTTGTACAGAAACCAAATGGCAGTTATAAGAGTCGAGGGGCATGAAAGGGAAGCAGTGGTTGGGAAAGGAGTGAGACAGGGTTGTAGCCTCTCCCCGATGTTATTCAATCTGTATATTGAGCAAGCAGTAAAGGAAACAAAAGAAAAATTCGGAGTAGGTATTAAAATTCATGGAGAAGAAGTAAAAACTTTGAGGTTCGCCGATGACATTGTAATTCTGTCAGAGACAGCAAAGGACTTGGAAGAGCAGTTGAACGGAATGGACAGTGTCTTGAAAGGAGGATATAAGATGAACATCAACAAAAGCAAAACGAGGATAATGGAATGTAGTCAAATTAAGTCGGGTGATGCTGAGGGAATTAGATTAGGAAATGAGACACTTAAAGTAGTAAAGGAGTTTTGCTATTTAGGGAGTAAAATAACCGATGATGGTCGAAGTAGAGAGGGTATAAAATGTAGACTGGCAATGGCAAGGAAAGCGTTTCTCAAGAAGAGGAACTTGTTAACATCGAATATAGATTTAGGTGTCAGGAAGTCGTTTCTGAAAGTATTTGTATGGAGTGTAGCCATGTATGGAAGTGAGACATGGACGATAACTAGTTTGGACAAGAAGAGAATAGAAGCTTTCGAAATGTGGTGCTACAGAAGAATGCTGAAGATAAGGTGGGTAGATCACGTAACTAATGAGGAGGTATTGAATAGGATTGGGGAGAAGAGAAGTTTGTGGCACAACTTGACTAGAAGAAGGGATCGGTTGGTAGGACATGTTCTGAGGCATCGAGGGATCACAAATTTAGCATTGGAGGGCAGCGTGGAGGGTAAAAATCGTAGAGGGAGACCAAGAGATCAATACACTAAGCAGATTCAGAAGGATGTAGGTTGCAGTAGGTACTGGGAGATGAAGAAGCTTGCACAGGATAGAGTAGCATGGAGAGCTGCATCAAACCAGTCTCAGGACTGAAGACCACAACAACAACAACGTGTTGATAACGGCTTATGTTCATGCCAGCTGCTACTGTGAGCGTCTTTTGTAAGTTGTTCACGAAATTAATATTGCGCTATGAAGAAACATTTTGATTTATAAGTGTTTACATGCACATAATATAAAAACCCTGATAGTACAAGTGAACTCTGGGGCCAGAAACCTGGAATTGACTGAAGCCATTAAAATTAATCATATAACTGACGAAATCCCAGTTTGGATTTGTGCTATGGTTGAATCGGTGCTCAGACTTTATTTTTATCGACCCCAAGCATACGTCACACTGTAGTATGTCCAATTACGAGAAAACTAAGCAGGAAAATCTCGAGGCCGTAGACGTGAGTCTCCTTTGGCACTTGACGGTACCTCTCTACTCTTTTCTGCTACAAGACTTGGAGTCAACTTGCTCGCTACTATGTCTCTTTGACACTTGCAAGTTTAAACCTCTGCTTCTCACCAGAACTTACAGGTCTTTTGATGTAGTTTACTAGTAACTAAGACTGGTCATTTCTTTGTTCATTCAGTCACACGTGCTCCGTAAGTTCCATAGTGGAGGGCAGACTTCAGGGAGAAGTAACGATTCAAATTGTACATTAAAAGGCAGAGACAGGCAACTTCTATGGAGTATACTAACAAATTATAGTTAGCGGTATTCCACTCAAATTAAGAAGAAAAGCAGCTACTTTGGGAAAAAAGGCCACTGGTCTTCCATTTACAATATTCAGTTATTATTTTTTCCTATCACTTCGTACTGAGCATTTTAATTAACCTTAGTGATTTCAAGACCTTTTCGGCTACCTGCAGACTTGAAAAACCAAGAACTCTTTAATGAGAACATAAGTATTGAACGAAATTTACATGCCTGAGTCGAAATATTCTGTTAAGCTATAGGTGTAACAGCTTACACTGTACTATTTTATTATTTTTTTAGTTAGCCAAGGATTTCCAATTTCCTGTCTGACGCCTTCCGGAACCGTTTATAGCCTATTTCACTAGAAAATAATCCTCCAAGCATAGATAGGTATGCATAGTCTATATCGAAATTAGTTTTACTTCTACTATTTTGACTGTGAATTTCATCGTTCATCCTTAATTCGCTCTGGTTAAGAGTAAATCAACTGGCACATAAGTGTAAGAATCGCAACGTCCCTTAAGGGACTCCTGCAAGATGTTCGGTTAATAACTTTACACAATATTCTTACTGCTCGGCTCTGCGGAATAGATACTTTTCTGACCTTATCTGCTATGGCTCTGAAGATCACGGTACAGGACAGTACTGAGTGAAGGGAGGCAAAGTACAAAGTATGCTAGAAATCCTTTCTGCAGGTCAACATATACGTGTAAAGCAGGCGGAACAGAGCTTTCTGGTTACAGTAACGTATCCATGTGTTTGTTATCCATCAGGATGGCCGGCATTTTCATACGTATACAAGAAGCAGAATTAGTTTCTTTTGCAGACGGCACTAGTGTTGTAATCATTCCATGCATACATAGAGAAACAGAATAAATGGAAAAAAAAATGTTCTTTAAATTATCATGACTGATTATCTGCGAACAGTCTCACCCTCAATTTGAAAAAGACACAACGTATTCAGTTCCGCACATCTATGGGTATTATATCAATGGCAAATGTAATACATGTTGACAAAATAACAGAGTGGAAACTTAAAAATTTTTACGCTTTTATATTGATGACAATTTAAACGGAAAAAAGCACGCTCTGGGGCTGCTAAAACAATTTACTTCAGCCACATTTGCACTTAGAATCACTGCAGATCTTGGGGAGACACAAATCAGTAAGTTGACAAATTTTGCAAATTTTTATTCAGTAATGTCAGATGGAATAATGTTCTGTGGTAATTTATCTTTAAGAAAGAAAGTCATCATTGCCCAAAAACGTTCTGTAAGAATAATATGTGGCACTTACTCACGATCTTCTTGTAGATATCTGTTTCAGGAGTTGGACATTCTGACTACTGCTTCACAGTATATTTATTCCCTCATGAAGTTCCTTGTAACAATCCACTACAGTTCAAAAGGCACAATTATGTACCTTATGACGATGCCAGAAGGAAAAAAAGACATTCATTACTCCACGTTAAGATTGTCTTTAGAAAAAGGGTGCACATTGCTGCAACAAAACGTTTCCTGTATGATTAAATGATGATGGCGTCCTCTTGGGTAAAATATTCCGGAGGTAAAATAGCCCCCCATTCCGATCTCCGGGCGGAGACTACTCAAGAGAATATGACGTTGTTATCAGGAGAAAGAAAACTGGCGTTCTACGGGTCGGAGCGTGGAATGTCAGATCCCTTAATCGGGCAGGTAGGTTAGAAAATTTAAAAAGGGAAATGGATAGGTTAAAGTTAGATATAGTGGGAATTAGTGAAGTTCGGTGGCTGGAGGAACAAGAATTTTGGTCAGGTGAATACAGGGTTATAAATACAAAATCAAATAGGAGTAATGCAGGAGTAGGTTTAATAATGAATAAAAAAATAGGAGTGCCGGTAAGCTACTACAAACAGCATAGTGAACGCATTATTGCGGCCAATATAGACACGAAGCCCAAACCTGCTACAGTAGTACAAGTTTATATGCCAACTAGCTCTGCAGATGATTAAGAAATTGATGAAATGTATGATGAGATAAAAGAAATTATTCAGGTAGCGAAGGCAGACGAAAATTTAATAGTCATGGGTGACTGGAATTCGACAGTAGGAAAAGGAAGAGAAGAAAACGTAGTAGGTGAATATGGACTGGGGCTAAGAAATGAAAGAGGAAGCCGCCTGGTAGAATTTTGCACAGAGCATAACTTAACCATACCTAACACTTGGTTCAGGAATCATGAAAGAAGGTTGTGTACATGGAAGAACTCTGGAGATACTAAAAGGTTTCAGATAGATTATATAATGGTAAGACAGAGTTTTAGGAACCAGATTTTAAATTGTAAGACATTTCCAGGGGCAGATGTGGACTCTGACCACAATCTATTGGTGATGAACTGTAGATTAAAACTGAAGAAACTGCAAAAAGGTGGGAATTTAAGGATATGGGACCTGGATAAACGGAAAGAACCAGAGGTTGTACAGAGTTTCAGGGAGAGCATAAGGGAACAACTGACAGGAATGGGGGAAAGAAATACAGTAGAAGAAGAATGGGTAGCTTTGAGGAATGAAATAGTGAAGGCAGCAGAGGATCAAGTAGGTAAAAAGACGAGGGCTAGTAGAAATCCTTGGCTAACAGAAGAGGTACTGAATTTAATTGATGAAAGGAGAAAATACAAAAATGCAGTAAGTGAAGGAGGCAAAAAGGAATACAAACGTCTCAAAAATGAGATCGACAGGAAGTGCAAAATGGCTAAGCGGGGATGGCTAGAGGATAAATGTAAGGATGTAGAGGTTTATCTCACGAGGGGTACGATAGATACTGCCTACAGGAAAATTAAAGAGACCTTTGGAGAAAAGAGAACCACTTGCATGAATATCAAGAGCTCAGATGGAAACACAGTTCTAAGCAAAGAAGGGAAAGCAGAAGGGTGGAAGGAGTATATAGAGGGTCTATACAGGGGCGATGTTCTTGAGGACAATATTATGGAAATGGAAGAGGAGGTAGATGAAGATGAAATGGGAGATATGATACTGCATGAAGAGTTTGACAGAGCACTGAAAGACCTAAGTCAAAACAAGGTCCGGGTGTAGACAACATTCCATTAGAACTACTGACAGCCTTGGGAGAGCCAGTCCTGACAAAACTCTACCATCTGGTGAGCAAGATGTATGAGACAGGCGAAATTCCCTTTAGACTTCGAGAAGAATATAATAATTCCAATCCCAAAGAAAGCGGGTGTTGACAGATGTGAAAATTACCGAACTGTCAGTTTAATAAGTCACAGCTGCAAAATACTAACGCGAATTCTTTACAGAAGAATGGAAAAACTGGTAGAAGCCAACCTCTGGGAAGATCGTAGAGCGAGACCAAGAGATGAATGCACTAAGCAGATTCAGAAGGATGTAGGCTGCAGTAGATACTGGGAGATGAAGAAGCTTGGGCAGGATGGATTAGCATGGAGAGCTGCATCAAACCAGTCTCAGGACTGAAGACCACAACAACAACAACATGAATGTCTGACAGATAGCAAAGTAAAATTTGTAAACAAACTGAAAACGTTTCTGGCCGATATCTCCTTTTATTCTGTAGAATAATTCCTATTATAATGTGTAAACGGTGGTTGGTAGAACTTACTAATTCACATCTGTACTCGTATATCTAAACAAAATAAACGAAAACCTTATTAATTTTCAGCATGTATCGCCATATTTACAAATAAATTTGCGATGTGAATGTAAAATGATTCGTTCCATATCATTACGATTTATCGTGCTAAATGATACATGTAACATGAAAATAACTAACGATAATGGAGCTTCATTCAGCTTATGTTCCCTTTGATTTCAGCTCCTGGTATCTGCAAAATTCCTTTTTCTTTTTTTTGCTTTGAATCGCATAATATGATTGTGAGATTATTGGTTAAGCTGTTTCTACGAACAAGTTGTAGGGCAGTTAGATAATTCTCTTGGCTGTGTGTGTTATGGCTACGTTTAGGACCTTTATCAGTTTACTTATATTATCAGCAATTTTTGAAGAGTATACTAAAAAATTATGTTCTGAACGTTGGGAAGAAAGATTGCTCCAGAGGTACTAGTTTCTGAAACACTTTGTTTCCATGTCATGATGATGAAACAACGTAGCAGCCAACTGTATTCCCTAAAACTTCTTCCTTATTGAGGCAGCGACCATCTTCGTACGCAGAGGTACGTAATTATTTTTCCTTTGGACATTGTCGAAGATAGTGATAACCACACAACTACCGTTCTAATCCTGCGATAGCTAAGAAACTGTACAGGTATTCTGGAGAAGCTCGCCATCCTGAATTATATTTTTCGTGCATTTTCTGAACTATTTGAGAAGAAAGACGGTATGATTTCTTCAGCTAAGTCCTTCCTTTGTCCTGTTTCTACAATCCATGTCTAATAACTTCTATTTTCACCCCTTGAATTCTAGTGTTATTTCCTTCTGGTCTCAGCATCTAAACTTAATAACGACTGTGATAAGTTAAACGGCGTAGTTTCTACCTCAACGTCTAAGCTAAAGATCGTACATTCTTGCTCGGTGAAAGATAGAATGTCACGTAGCAAACAAGATTTAGAAGGTCGACTCGTAGTGATTGTTCAGTCGGTTTCTGCTGTGAATATACTTGTATAATATGTCTATAGTCTATAGTTTCATTGGCAGGTCATCTGGAGTCGACGAGTCTTCCTAAGAAAAACTACACTAAGTTACAATTTACAAGTTTATAAGTTACAAGGGTTTCGAACAACCCCATCTCTATAGTTTTGTTCTCATTTACTTTCATACAACTGCTACCCATAAAGAAAACTCTGAGTATAATTAGAATTAACAAACTGACGAGATAAGATAATCCTTGAGAGATGCATTATCGAAGTGTAAATCCACTTTGGATTCGCATCTTCGTTCGAGAAAAGCTGCAGGCTCTCCTAATAGCAGGTTTTTATATGATAAACGGAATTAAAGATTCCTCTTTCATAAAGAAGAACCATTAAAAAGCCTCATTTAATTGACTTTTTTGCTGGGCAAATGATCTTCAAATTTTTACTTATTCGTTTGTTTATAGGAACTCTGTTCTCTTTATATGTGCTTGTGCCACTGTCCTTACTGTCATGTTTCACAAAGAATATCTTGAGAAGGAAAATCCTGCCATACGAAGTTTTTCATATCAACTTATACTCTCAGGTTACGTATTCTATGTAGATAAGAACAATTCCGTTTTCTGAGACTAACTGGTTATTTTATTTTTAAGCAGACTTGTTTCGCCGATATACTAGGCATCATCAGTGGTCTATAACATAACGAAAATTATTTAATTGGACATATTTTGTTTCCTGACAACACATTTAAATTACCTAATTCTTTGCAATTCTATAGCCACAACAATCATTTACTTTCACTTTTATATTCTTTCCATCTCTTCATTGGTTCTTCTGTACTAACTACATGCAGTACAGGCTTTCAACTAAACTATGTCACGTTCACACATTTCACTGCACATAACCTTCCCTGTTGCACACTGTAAATGTTCCGTCAGTTTACTCTGCAGCAAGCAAGTAAGGTCATGTGCAGAGCGCAACAGGAAAGGTTATGCAGAGCGAAATGTACATATGAGATATGCTGTCATTTGAAAACTAGTATTGTTTGCATCTAGTCCCTACAGAAGAACCAATGGACACGTGAAAAGAACAGCAAAATGAAAGTGAGTGATAAATCACTAGCACACAGCTAGTAGCACAATTCCTATAACAGGCTTCCAACAGTTGCAGAGGAAAATTAATAGACCACGTTTTGTAAGGAACCCATGACCGGGAATGTTCTGCTTGTATACAAAATAAGTTTTAAGATCGGATCACTTTTATATCTCCCGTTTCACGGTACGCACACAGCGGCGACAATGATCTTTAACTTGTGTACTCTACAGGAGCCCATGGCATGGATAATGTTTTCAGTTCTCGTCGCCGGGTTCTCTTCTATGTGACAAAGGACGTCCACTTCGAAGAAGAGTGTGTGGTGCGTCCGTGGAGCACCCCAGTCAACTGGCTTAGTTGAGAACCTACCAGTTTGTAGCAGCCCTTGTTGTAGTCGGACGAAAATGGTACGTGACGACGTAACTACAGCATGGATAGACGACGGTGCACTCTCCTCAGCTAGTGAGCGTGCCGTGAAGTGACAGTGAGCCGATCATCAAACTTATTTCATATCCAAACAGTACATTTCGGGCATGGACCGCTTTTCAAAAGTTATCTACTAAGTCCACTTTACAACAGCTAGAACCTGTAATAGGAATTGCGAAAAGATTTTATTAATGTGTTGCCAGGGAACACTACTGATCTGCTAATAAAATACTTATAATTGAATAGTTTCTCTTATGTAACAGATCACTGATGATGCCTAGTATGAATAGGCGAAGCATGTTTGCTAAAATACAAAAGAAACATTCGCTTGTAAAAGATGGAATTGTTGTTACCTGCACCATAAGCGTAACTGAAGTAGAAACCGACGAAGACTGGCTGAAAATATCAACAATGTTGTGATTTTAGAATCCTTTACGTATCGTGCACTGGTTCCATCGGCGAAGAAAAAACACACATATTTGTAGAAAACCCGTAAAACGTTTTCATATTTGTGCCGACCGGATGCAGTATCCACTATGATCCTGATTGCAACATTGCATAGATTAATATTTCTGAAATAAAGGAAAATCCACTTCCTCATATACTGGCGGACATGCTTGTCGTTTAGTAACAACATAAAACGCTCATAAAGCAAGTGATTCTGCCAATGGTCTCGGACTCAATTTTTACAAGACTCAAGATATTCAGTTCTGCACTTCTAGGGGTATTAACCAGTGATAAGTGTAACATATGGCGAGGAAATAATAGAGAGAAAACTTCAAAATTCTTTGGTATCCGTACTGATGAGAAGTTAAATTGGAAAAACCATATTTTGGAACTCATAAAACAACATAGTTCAGTCACAGCCTTAGAATCATTGCATATCTTGGGGAGGGACAAATTAGTATTCTGAGATATTTTTTCATATTTGCATCCAATAATGCCATGTGGAACAATGTTCTAGGACAACTCATCTTCAAGAAAGAAAGGCTCCATTGCTCAAAAACGTGTTGTAAGAATCAGTCAAGATCGTATTGTAGATATCTGTTTAAGAAGTTGGGCATTCTGATTAGTGATTCACAGTACATTTGTACCCTCATGAAGTTTGTTGCAAATGATCCAATACAGTCCAAAAACAACAATGATCTACGTAACTGCAACATAAGACGGGAAAATGGCATTCATTGCTTCACATGAAGATTGTTTTTAGAACAAAAAGGAGAGCACAATGCTGCAACAAAAATTTTTGACCAATTACTCAGTAATAAAAAAATATCTGACAGACAGCGAAGTAAAACTTGAAAACAAACTGACAAAGTTTCTCGTGAAAACTCTTCGTATTTCGTAAAAGAATTTCTATTACTATATTGTGAAAACGTGCTGGGTGGGTCTTAATAACTCTCAACATCTGTATACCTTACTTCTTTTTGAAAAAATCGTGGCTAGAAATTGTATCGAAATGTTTTAATGAAATATTGATAAGTAATTCACTGAGCAACCTCGATTACGTAAAGTCACAGATAAGGATGAAATGTAGATCTTTGTCTACTTTGTTATTTTTTTCTCTTCGACAGACAAAGACAATTCGTATACATTTTTGAGCGGTTTCGAGTCTGCCATCAGAGAGAATTGCACGAAAATGATCTATAGTTGACATTGTATCCAACTGTACAGTTAAGTTGATCTATTTCAAATCTATTTTGATTGATACAATTAATTAAGACAAGATCTGGAACTGTAAAATATTAAAGATTTAATTTAATAATTAGACGTTGCATGCTCCAAAGTGATTTATTGAGTCTTGGGGAACAATTAAAAAGGAAAGGTATACAAAACACTGATATCATTTTTAACCTTAGAGATATCCACGCTGTATGGAATTTTTTGACATTATTTTATAAATAGTACTAATCGCATTTAAAATTGTGTTCCCGTATCCTGTCTTTACATAATACCGCGAACTAAAATATTTTTTTAAGACCTACTCCATATTTAATTGCCTGTTCTGGAATGCACGGATGGTAAATTATGTTTCACGTTAGCAGGGGTGGACCCGAAAGACGCCCAAAGTTACTGTTCGACCGTCTGATTACAAAGGGTTTTCTTCCTTTACACACAAAAGAGTGCTTCCCATGCGGCGTGTTTCCACATACATCCTTTATTTTGATAATAGACGCACCTAATATCACCATATTTTTCTTGTCACCATTTGATATGCGTCTGTTACTCCGACGTAATATTTTCCCGTTATATACGCATGTAATCAAATCTTAACGTCCAACTTTCAAGCTGCCCTCTTGAGATCGTGATACGAAATTCTGTGTATGTTAAGAGCTGGTGACAATATAGTCTTGTGATACATTAAACGACCTATGTTTTAGTCAATTTACTGTAACGAACATTTATGCTCTTAATGTATATCTGCACCTAGCGTTGCGTTTTCACATCGCTTTACGAAGAACATCTTGTAGAAGGATATGATAATCTTTGATTAGTATTATCACTTCCCATGATATCTCACCTAAGGAATACGTAATGTAACTTATAAAACTAAAAAGGTGTTTTAATTATATAGGCCTGCTCTCTATTTAAAACTTTTCGTATTGATTTCGTACATATTTGCTGAAACAATCGCAAATCGTAGATGCTGATTTTTCTACTTGCTCCAGAAGTCAAATTTATTTTACATTTCGGTACGATAGCTGACGAACTTAGTGGCGCCTGTTAACGCTTTGCGTTGAAACTTGTACTTTTGTTAAAATAAATATAGCCACGGCAAGTGAAATACTTTTAACGGACTGTCGCAGAAGGATGCTTGCATCTTAGAATTTAGCTTCACTGACTTAATATTGGCGTAAGGGTGGGGAAGACATTTCTGAAAACGTACGTCCGGAGCTCTGTTTTACGAAAGTAACTGTGCACCATGGGGAAGGCAATAAAAAAAAACGCTAAAAGCATTTGAAATGCGATACTACAGAAGGAAGTTAAAAGCTCAGTGGACACAAAGGGCGATATGAATAGGTGCTAGAAAGAACTGGTGAAGAAAGAAGTCCATGAAATAGTACTAGCGAAAGAATGAGCTCGTTAATGGGGCATTAGCAACGACGTCCAGCACTGTAGCGGAGGAACAGAAACGAAAGTGGTGGGTCAGACATTGGTTAGAATATTCAAAGTAGATTATCGACGATCTTGTAGTTCTGTGTGTATCGTCACACGTATTTAATATTGTCATAACCTATTCTCCAGCTCTTTTCCGCTTCACTTTTTAATTTAATTCCAGTCTTTCATAATATTAGAAAGGCAGATACGATAAACCGAGTTTTGGTTCACTGCATGCTGAATTTACTGTAACTTGCTGAAACAAGGTAAATAATATTCTAAGTACCCGAGACCGAATTTTTCATTTAATTCGTCTTTTATTATACTTTTTCAGATCGTCTCACAGAATAATCAAGAAACTGTTATGATAGAACACAATGACGTCTGCCTTCGTTTAAGTAAGGACTCAAACAGACAATGATACCTTTCATGTCCTCCTATTAGTCTTGAATGACAAGAGAAAATGCTGCAGCAATAACCGTTTACGCGCTCCACTGAATTGTTCAACAATCGTAAAAATAAAAGGAAAGCGAACAACACAAACGCTACGTGAATCGCGTAACCAAACAGATTATTACTGGACTTTCCGTTTTAAGCTTACTGCAGCGAAAGAGTATTTTACAACAGACGCGTTTCGCTTTTATTTGCAAAGCTTCATCTGTGATCATTGGTATTTTTGACTCTTGTTTTCATATTCTGCAAACCATTCCTTGTCCCTTCATTGTGCGCAGAGGCTCAAGTCGAACGATCAATAATAACTGATCACTTTACAACGTCTACTGCGAAAGATAGTCTTGCAAACACACATACAAAATGGATCAATTTAGGCCACAGCAGGATTAAGGCTTACTTCAATATCGTATTAGCCGAAGTGCCGAAATGTGTTTCTGGTGCTTGCATCAGACATCTCTGCTCCAAGGCAAAAAGCACTTTAGTGAGTACTAGGAGGGCTTATGGCAAAAACTGGGGCCTAAGTCCCAGGGGTATGCACTGGATATACACCACAGTGGTTAGACCTATGATTTCCTATGTGGCTGTAGTGTGGTGGAAGAAGGTAGAACAGCGGGTTGCTGCTAAAGAGCTTGCTAAGGTGCAGAGATTGGCCTGCTTAGCCATAAGGGGCGGAATTAGCAGCACACCAACCGCTGGAATGGAAGCCATGTTGGATATGCCTCCACTTCACCTTTGGGTTAAGATGGAGGCAGCAGTTGGGGAATACAGACTTAAAACTAGCCAAAACTGGGTCTCATTTGGATATCCAGAATCAAACACTAACATAGTGAGTGAGGTGAATATAGGTATGGTTGGGGAAATGCCCGCTGGCTATAACTCCTAACTGCTTCGACAAGCCTCACAACATAATAATTGGAAGTAGGTAGCAGTGGGAGAAAACAGTTCGATACCTTACGGGGGACATCGCTTGGTTCACCGATGGGTCGAAAACAGTTCAAGGCGTTGGGGCAGGGTTGTACGGGGTTCAGCCAAGACTGGAGAGCAGCATCTCTCTAGGGAAACTGTCCTCTGTATTCCAAGCCGAAATTACTGCAATCAGGGCATGTGTGGAGGAGAATATGAGTAGGTGTTACAATGACCGTAGCATCTACATCTATTCAGACAGCCAGGCAGCCCTGAAATCATTGGCAGCTCCTGCAACAAGATCTAAGATTGTTGCAGATTGCCACAGGGCTCTGGTAGAGATAGGGGGAAGCAATAGGGTGTACCTAGTGTGCGTCCCTGGCCACTCAGGGATCTGTAGCAATGAACAAGCCGATAGATTGGCTAGAATGGGGGCAACAACATTTATTGTACCGGAACCTGTCTTGACAACCACCAAGGGTATGATCAAATTAGAACTACGGAAATGGCTTAGGAAACAGCACATAGGATATTGGACCAAAGTCCATAAACAAAAACATGGTAAGGTAATGATGCCCAAGCCATGTTTTAAAAGAAGCTCTGTAATCCTGGAATTGAACAGGAAAGAGATCAAACTCATGACTGGGCTGATGACCGCCCATGGGAACTTCAAAAAACACCTACACACAATGGGTATAATGGAAGAGGATCCTAAATGTAGGATCTGTGATGAAGGTGAAGAAACTGCATCATACCTAATCTTTGAATGCACGGCATTGGAGAGTAAAACATACAGAATATTCGGGATAGACCTGAAGAAATTGTGTCTAACAAAAAACTGGTCGAGGGACTCCTTGCACTATTTAAGGGCACTGGTTGGCTTTACTAGATATATAGGGAGCGATACCGCACAATAAACCTAGTTTCGGTGCGGGCAGTGGCGGGTTAGACCTAAGCTGTTTTAGCTCTCCTGTTAAAATCAAATCAAATTAAATCAAATCAGACATTACCACGATTTGACATGATTTTCTTCTTGATGCTTAAGTTGTCAGGCAAACCATTCAGATTCCCTCTACGTACTCCAGCAAATCTACAAAAAATACCCAAGTCAATTCACAGTAACTTTCTCGCATGTTCTTCTTTGTGTTTTACGTCTGTTTGTAATCAAGAACAGTTGTATTAGTTTTCAGTCATCTTATAGATCGGTAAACCATAAAAGTTAGTCAATTGCTGAATTTTATGACAACCTGTCTATTAATGAGACGGCATATGTTTCCTTATCTCGTATTACGACGCGTCGGTACCAACGTCGATTGTGTAAACGCCTGTCCTGTAGAATGTAGGATTTACATTTTCAGACGTTTCCACAAAGAACTGAATCGTATCTTGCAATCTGGAACTGAGCTTTAAGCTAGCTTCTGTATCTGCCATCTTGAAGAGTACCGGTAAATCGTTGTCATCAGAAACCTTTAACAATTTGATCTTGCGTAATTTTATACTGACAGCTTTGTACAATGTTTGTCACAAGCAAGAATAATAAACACCCAGGTGTTATCGTTACATTTAAATCTGCCTGTCATTGACATTCTTGAAGCCAGAGCAGATTCACCCGTCAGACATCAACCTATGGAACTACCCTATGTGATCAAAAGTATCCGGACACCCCCAAAAACATACGTTTTTCATATAAGGTGCACTGTGCTGTCACCTACTGCCAGGTACTCCAAATCAGCGACCTCAGTAGTCAGTAGACATCATGAGAGAGCAGAACGGGGCGCTCCGCGAAACTCACGGCCTTCGAAAGTAGTCAGGTGATTGGGTGCCAATTGGGTCATACGTATGTACGCGAGATTTCCACACTCCTTAATGTCCCTGGGTCCATTGTTTCCGCTATGGCAGTGAAATGGAAACGTAAAGGGACACGTACAGCACTGGCCGACCTCGTCTGTTCACTGATAAAGACGGCTGACAGTTGAAGACGGTCTTAATGTGTAATTGGCAGACATCTATCCAGAACATCACAAAGGAATTCCAAACTGCTTCAGGATCCACTGCAAGTACTATGACAGGCGCGACATGAGAAAACTTGGATTTCATGGTCGAGCGGCTGCACATAAGCCACACATGACGCCGGTAAGTGCCAAACGACGCCTCGCTTGGTGTAAGGAGCGTAACCATTGGACGACTGAACAAAAAAATGGTTCAAATGGCTCTGGGCACTATGGGACTTAACGTCTGAGGTCATCAGTCCCCTAGAACGTAGAACTACTTAAACCTAACTAACCTAAGGACAACACACACATCCATGCCCGAGGCAGGATTCGAACCTGCGACCGTAGTGGTCGCGCGGTCCCAAACTGAAGCGCCTAGAACCCCTCGCCCACTCCGGCCGGCACGACTGAACAGTGGAAAAACGTAGCGTAGAGTGACGAATCACGGTACACAATGTGCCGATCCGATGGCAGGGTGTATGTATGACGAATGCCCGGTGACGATCATCTACCAGCGTGTGTAGTGCCAACAGTAAAATTCAAGAGGCGGTGGTACTGTGGTGTGGTCGTGTTTTCCATGGAAGGGGTTTGTACCCCTTGTTGTTTTTCGTGGCAGTATCACAGCACAGGCCTACATTGATGTTTTAAGCACCTTCCTGCTTCCCACTGTTGAAGAGCAATTCGGAAATGGCGACTGCATCTTTCAACACGATCGAGTACCTGTTCATAATGCATGGCCTGTGGCTGAGTGGTTACACGACAGTAACATCCCTGAAATGGACTGGACTGCAAAGAGTCCTGACCTGAACCTACAGAACACCTTTGGGATGTTTTGGAAGGCCGTCTTTGTGCCAGGCCTCACCGACCGACATCGATACCTCTCCTCAGTGTGGCACTCCGTGAAGAATGGGCTGCCATTCCGCAAGAAACCTTCCAGCACATGATTGAATGTATGCCTGTGAGAGTAGAAGCTGTCATTAAGGCTAAGGATGGGCCAACACCATATTGAATTTCAGCATTACCGATGGAGGGCGCCATGAACTTGTAAGTCATTTTCAGCCAGTTGTCTGGATAGTTTTGATCATATAGTGTATGTACAGAGTAAGCTAGAAAGTATATATGATTTGGAACAGAGAAAAACATGACTGATAAATCTTAAGACAGGAAGGTGAATACTAGTCATATTCGACTTCCGTTTTTAAGGCTGTTCGTCAGTTAAAACTCACTAATTTGTGTAGATGTTAAAACAAATTTGGAAGATACTTCAAGTTCACTAATACCAGTCTGCGTTGATATTGGTTTGTTTCCCTTATCTACGTTGTCTTTTAAGAACTCTCGTAACATAAAAATCATCACATTCGGATCACACTTTTCGCTATTTAAATGTTGGAGTATTCAGACGACGAACCAAGATTTCTGCTGAGCTCAAAAGAGTGTTATCAACTACGCCACATTTGCCTGAGTACAAGGTGGCAGTCCAAAACAACTCTCTCTTCGTAGTATCAGCTGACTTAAGAGACTATCTGCTCTTTTGGCAACTGTGTTTAAGCAGTGTCAGTATGGTAGCCAACAGAATGACAAAAATTAATACGGAACAGCATATTTTCAAAGAGTCGAGTTTTCTGACTAAACATCCAGGCCAAAGAAAGGAAAAATTGCGATAGCAAAATAATTATAAAGTTGTACCCTAGCTAAGACAAAAGGCGAAGAAAAAGTTATTTTGTTTGAATAGGAAATCGTAAATCTGCTATCGGTTGGCAAACCACGAGAAAATTAATGTGATATACACTCTGTGATCTTTCAGAGTTATGTCGACTAAAACACACACACTACAAAGTAACAGTAACTGATTTAAAACTGCTTGTTACGAAGGAACAAATGTAAACTAAGTGGATGTGGACGTCGTCTTTTAGTGTTTTTAGGATTACTTATAGTTGCCTCCGTCACCTCTGGTGGAACATGGCTTTTAAAATGAAACTACAAAAGTAGATCCATCCTTGGGGAGCGCCAGATGTCATTTAAGCAAGATGTCTTCTACGATTATCTCAGTCGGCTTGTAATAAAGCAATATCACAAAAACGGTGCTACTTATTGCTTTAAATGAGAACGTTTATTTACGTAATATGTAATATTAACTTACAGGCTGGGAGCTGAGTGTTGTTTGCCTCCATTTTATCAAGAGACTTCACGTTCCACGAAATTATTTGTCTTAAATTTCAACTGTATTTTCTTTAGATGTTCAGTGTTATATTTTTCAACATAGTGGCAGCGATAATTACAGTTAGATACGGCTTGTCAGAGACGAACCAACTGGTTTCTGTGAAAGTGTATTTCCTGGAATAAAAATGATGCGCTGTGTTGCAACCACAGTTGCCACAATCAACTTCTCCTCTGGGAACCGCTCGTGTCACTTCTTTCTCCAGCCAGAACTGTATTCATTTTCTCCTGCTGAAAAAAGTCATTTAAGAGACGGTAGCAGACCATCACTTACTTCATATGTGAGCCCAGTAACAACCATTCTTCTTGAAGTGATTCCATTTAAAACAACTATGACGTCAATCATGATTTACAAAGCTTATTCACTTACATTATCATTGGCTGAGGACCAGATGCAAATATTCATAAACAGAATACAATCTAAATGGTGTCCCTTGCAGAATGCTAGCTGTTTCCTTGGAATCATTGTTCATAATATTTTTTTGACTGAACTGTCTTTGAAACAATAAGAAAATGTAGGTGACATTTAAACTTACACCTCACTTCTTTCCCTAAAAATGGAAATTGTAGAAATAATTTTCCGATACAATTAATTCACTTGTATTTTTATATAAAGATTGTTTTAGACATTTAAATCAGCCTGTGATAAATATTCATGAAGTAAATAATGTGGCTATAAAATTAATTCAGAATTAATCACTGTAAAACATAGCCTGTTACTTTATTCTATTATCTGAGCCGAAGTAGTTTGTCCCTATCTTATTTAATGCAATCTTAATGATGCAGTGAAACCGTTGTAAACCATCACATTTCAGTTGTGATAGATCAGTTTAACGAAACGCCATCTGTGACTATGAATTTTGTGTCTTCTGGTTTCCAGCAGATGTTAATATTTTTCGGCGTCTACACAAAACTGCGAATAGGACGACTAAACGTATTTAGTGTATGTGTTACCAAACAAGTCAAAAAATTTGTGTGCAAGTGAAATTTCACTGAAATATTTCGCAAATTTAATTGTGAGTCAGAAATATTGCACTCTGCATAAATCAGTTATCGACCTTAACATTCATGGCTGTGTTACACGTGGAGCTCAGCAGATAACTGGATTTGTATCTGAACCTTTTAGCTGCGTTGGTAGCGTTGTTTCGCATTCGCGCCTCCATTAACGTTGTTCGAATGACGACTGAATTACCAGTCGCATGGAAACGCCAGTCAGTGAGAGTGAATCACTGCATTAACTTTTTAGGGAAATATGCGCTGTTACCAGCTTACCGAAGAGATTAAAACTGTGTTTTGTACCAGGATTCGCATTGTATAATACTGAAGCAAATTTACTAGTATTTTTAGGGTTCTGTACCTCAAGAGGAGAAAAGGAACCCTTACAGGACGACTTTGTCGTCCGTGTGTCTGGCTGTCTGCCTTTCTCTCAGTAACTGGTATCAAGGACAAATTGATGCCACATGTTAAAGTATACGGTCCCTCTGTAATGCAAAAATCTGAAGCTTTTAAGCGAATCCGGTCAAAAGATACGCCCATTTATACCACATATTTTGATAATCGCAAACTCACACATTAAAACGTATAGGGCACTTCCTATTATTCTAGAATCATGACATTTGGCAAGAATTAACGTATCACTGTAAATTGTGAGTTTGTAATTTTATCACACGAAAAAATCGTCATTTGTTATCTGACAGGTCTGTTCGTCCGTTTGTTAAGCCCTCTTTTTTTCCTCAGGAACGGATAAGCGTATCAAGTTTAAACGTACGTCACATACTGAGATAAATAAGATTAGTAACTTGGCGGTGTAATAAATGTAAGCTTCTAAGGCATTTATGTCACATATTTTGATACTCGGAAACGGAGTCGTCAAAACCCACCGGGTACTTGCCTCTGATCTAGAATCATGAAATTTAGCAAGATGAAAGGTACGACAGTGTAAGTAAAGGGGAAAAAAATCAGAAAATTGTTAATTTGTAATTGTATCACATGAAAAAGTGTTTCTTTTGTCATTTGCTTTCCGACTTTAAACTCGAAATTAAAACATTCTCTAAAGTTTTGGTACCCCTGAGACTGATATCTTGCCGGTATCAGTGTCGATAACAGACATAAATCGTCGGTATTCTCGATTTCGGGAATGGATGAGCTGTCCATGTGCGTGACTGTGCAAATCCTGCCCGCACCTGGCCAACCTTTTTATGTATGGATACACAGTCGCTGTAAAGTTAGTAAAGAAGGCCATTTTACTGCGTAGGCTGTTATATTATTTTTAAATAAACAATTTATTTCGTTGTTTAGCATTTAATTTCGCCGCAATGGGCATCGTCAAGCTACGTATGTAACACCAAAATAGTAATGTCTGTTTTTGTTTCGGTCTTCAATCCAGAGACGGATTTGGTACAAATGGTTCAAATGGCTCTGAGCACTATGGGACTTAACTTCTGAGGTCATCAGTCCCCTAGAACTTAGAACTACTTAAACCTAACTAACCTAAGGACATCACACACATCCATGCCCGAGGATTTGGTACAGCTCTATATGCTAGTTTATCCTGTGCAAGCCTCTTCGTAGCTACCACGACCTACATCCTTCTGAAACAGCTTACTACATTCAAGCCTTCGTCTCCCTCTAGAATTTTCACTCTCTGCACTTCCTGCCATTACCCAATTGACGATTTCTTGACATTTCAGGATGTGTCCTGTTAACTGATTATTTTACTCAAGTTATGCCCCAAATTTCTTTTCCCCCATGTTCTGTTTAGAACCTCCTTATTTGTTATTTGATCTACCCATCTAACCTTCAGAATGTTAAATTACACACACGCGTGTGGGTAACATTCTATATGCGATGGCGCCCCTTAATGAGAGTTTTGCACAGCCATGGTAGGTAAGTCACTATGACAGATGTCACAACTATGACACAGTCAGAAATGGAGAGAGTACGAGTCTAATGTTGAGGATTACATACATTAGAAATCAAGGCGTCGCTTTTGCAGTACGTCAGCGCTATAACAGCTTCCTTCCTACCCACTGAAGTTCTGATAGTATGTCGTGTCAGAGAATGGTGGCGCTGCAGTCACTTCCAACTCGTCGACTCACTTCTCTTACTGAAGCCCGCAAAAGTGTAAAGTTACTCGTGACTTAGTACTCAAGTTGAATGCACGGCTGTTGCACTGGCTGTTGCAAAGTAGCACTAACAGGGTGAAATAACCGATTCTCGTGTTCAGGTGGTCTCTAACGTGGCCGTGTATTGTGAGACTATGGAAGGTAAGACGAAAATTAAGTGATGCAGTTTGTACAGCTACAAATGTGGTTCATTAGAGGAAGAGGGATGTCTGGAAAAAGTTCGATGCTGTAGTCCACGTTTGAGACGAAAAAAAAAAACACACACACAAATTTCGTCCAGTGCAAACGAAGTGGTTGTGTTCTTATTTACTTCATTTCCACCATGAGAAAACATACGCGTCTGCTAAACGAAAACTGGGCACAGAGCAACGAAATTGCTGTGTCCTTGCGAGCACACGACTTCGGTCATGACAACTGACAACTTTCGTGTTTGGTCTAACAGCGAATCGCGTAGCTTACCATTCATTTCTGAAATTTTTTGGGACACCGCTGCAAATTTATTTTATTAATTGATCACCATTTAGAGGAAACATTGCATCTCCATGTCCACACACACACACACACACACACACACACACACACACACACACACACACACATATATATATATCCCAGTCAGCGGCGGCAGTACAGGAACAAAGAAGGTGGAGATGAAATGTAATGTTTGTTTGTTTGTGTGTGTGTGTGTGTGTGTGTGTGTGTGTTGTGACGGTAAGCACCAGTACCTTTTACCGGTAGCTCTGACGAAAAAGTAACAGAACTGCAGATTTTGAAATGTGGTACGATAGAACTTTTGTTGCGGCTTGCGCGATGTAAAACAAGTATTGTATTCACACTTTTAAAGTGCACTGAAAAGTGTAAAAATAACGTTTAAGAAGTCTAAATTTGAATAATCCCCCGGAAGGATACAGTACCGGACCCTTCTCTTTTTTTTCTTTTTTATAAATTAAACGCTGCATATACATACATACATGCACAGTCACATACATATATTCACACGCACTTATACAGCAACGTTCCCTGCTAACCGATTACTCATTGTGTTGGTACATAATAATCATCATGGCCAGTGGCTGTGTATATAGCGACAGTGTGGCGAGTCATCGAGTATACTTGCGAACTCGTGAACTCGCTCTCCTTTCGGCGCTGGTACAGTTCATTTGTGCTCGACAACAGACTCAAGTGACGAGGTTCTGTTTAAATGGGCAACGGCGGTGACTCACGATTGTAGGTTCTGGGCATACGGAGACGTCGAGTTCGGATAACCCGCTGGCTCGTTCAAAGCGAGTATACGGAGCCCATTTCTGAACTCCAATGTGAAGTCCACGTGTAAAATGGAAAAAGCGCAACAACTCTGCAGGTTCGGATAATATACCAGCACATAAAACACAATGAAAATGGTGATCTAAAAATGAAATCCGTGTCTAATCCGAATTTAATGTTGCCAATAACGCACGGCTGTTCAGTGAAGTGTGCGTGACTCAGAGGCAGCCCGTTCGAATCCTGTTAGTGGAAGACATGATCAACATCCCTATTCGGCCGTTATGAGAGAGATCGATGGTGGCGTAAAGTTCCTGATCAGGAGACTTCGTGCCATTGTTTTAGTATAAATTCTGCACCGTCTGCAGTGTCTTTTGGAGTGATAGCATGTGACTCTGTTGATGGTAATCCTCCCGTCAGAGAGGATCGTTAAGCTTAGCGGTTGCCTTGGTGCTGTGAGAGAAGTGTAGGCTATGTGCCAGTAATAGCAGTCTGCCTCTCATCATCATACAACACAAACATGGCGCCCCAATATACAGGGTGAGTCACCTAACGCTACCGCTGGATATATTTCGTAAACCACATCAAATACTGACAAACCGATTCCACAGACCGAACGTGAGGAGAGGCGCTAGTGGAATTGGTTATACAAACCATAAAAAAACGCACGGAAGTATGTTTTTTAACACAAACCTACGTTTTTTAAAATGGAACCCCGTCAGTTTTGTTAGCACATCTGAACATATAAACAAATACGTAATGAGTGCCGTTTGTTGCATTGTAAAATGTTAATTACATCCGGAGATATTGTAACCTAAAGTTGACGCTTGAGTACCACTCCTCCGCTGTACGATCGTGTGTATCGGAGAGCACCGAATTACGTAGGGATCCAAAGGGAACGCTGATCGACCTTAGGTACAGAAGAGACTGGAACAACACATTACGTCCACATGCTAACACCTTTTTATTGGTCTTTTTCACTGACGCACATGTACATTACCATGAGGGGTGAGGTACACGTACACACGTGGTTTCCGTTTTCAATTACGGAGTGGAATAGAGTGTGTCCCGACATGTCAGGCCAATAGATGTTCAATGTGATGGCCATCATTTGTTGCACACAATTGCAATCTCTGGCGTAATGAATGTCGTACACGCCGCAGTACATCTGGTGTAATGTCGCCGCAGGCTGCCACAATACGTTGTTTCTTATTATCTGGGGTTGTAGGCACATCACGGTACACATTCTCCTTTAACGTACCCCACAGAAAGAAGTCCAGAGGTGTAACATCAGGAAAACGGGCTGGCCAATTTATGCGACCTCCACGTCGTATGAAACGCCCGTCGAACATCCTGTCAAGGGTCAGCCTAGTGTTAATTGCGGAATGTGCAGGTCCACCATCATGCTGATACCACATACGTCGACGCGTTTCCAGTGGGACACACTATTCCACTCCGTAATTGAAAACGGAAACCACGTGTGTACGTGTACCTCACCCCTCATGGTAATGTACATGTGCGTCAGTGAAAAAGACCAATAAAAAGGTGTTTGCATGTGGACGTAATGTGCTGTTCCAGTCTCTTCTGTACCTAAGGTCGATCACCGTTCCCTTTGGATCCCTACGTAATTCGGTGCTCTCCGATACACACGATCGTACAGCGGAGGAGTGGTACTCAAGCGTCAACTTTAGGTTACAATGTCTTCGGATGTAATTAACATTTTACAATGAAACAAACGGCACTCATTACGTATTTGTTTATATGTTCAGATGTGCTAACAAAACTAACGGGGTTCCCTTTAAAAAAACGTAGGTTTGTGTTAAAAACTTACTTCCGTGCATTTTTTTATGGTTTGTATTAACCAATTCCACTAGCCCCTCTCCTCACGTTCGGTCTGTGGAATCGATTCGTCAGTATTTGATGTGGTTTACGAAATATATCCAGCGGTAACGTTAGGTGACTCACCCTGTATATTATACCAGTAAAGTTGCACTTCATTTATAAGAGATGTCAGAACGTACAGAGGAGCTGAAGTTGGCTCAGATTATTTTCTAGTGCTAGGAAATATGAAAAACAAGATGATTTGGAATCAACAACCAATAGCCACACCAAAACCTAATTTAGACATCGAATGACTGAAGGAACAGTCTGTTAAAGAAACCTATGCGATCGAAATAAATAACAGATTTACAACATTGCTAGAAGCTGAGGTGGAAAATAGTGTCGAGAAGGCTTGGGAAAGAATAAAGACTGTAGTAACAGATGCAGCAGAAAAAACACTGGGCAGGAAAAAGAAAACTAAGAAACAGAAAAAGTTCAACGAAAAGTGTCAGAGAGCAGTGTAAAAGAGGAAAGAAGCCAGGATGGTGTGGCTACATAATAAGGAGAGTGAAGACAGGAGAGAGACCTTCAAGGCGGTTAGAAGAGAAACAGCAAGAGTTCTACGAACAGAGAAACGGAAGTATCTGGAGACCTAGAATCTATAGAAGTGGAAAGCAGGAGTGGAAACTGAAAGAAGTTGTTTCAGTATACCAAGAAAAGTAAGAGAGGTTATCAAAGTGAAAACCTATTTATAAAAGATAAAAATAAAAATATGCTAACACAGCTGGAAGATATCCTCGAAAGATGGAAAGAGTATTTCTCAGAAATGTTAAATTCCACTGATCCGCACATCACCTTTAATCGCGCAATGTCTGAGAGTGACACCATTAATAATGGCGAATGTAGAATCACAGAACAGGAAGTGATCCACACCATTCAAAAGCTGAAAAATAACAAGGCGGCAGGAGAGGACCAGATATCAGCAGAGATGTTAAAAGAAGGCGGAAGCAAACTACACAAAGATATTTATAACCTTATCACAATAATATGGAAAACTGAAACACTGTCTGAAGATTGGAAAACTGCAATAATTTGTCCCACACACAAGAAAGGAAACAGAATGGAATGTGGAAATTACAGAGGAATCAGTTTGCTGAACATAACATACAAAATCCTGTCAATGATCATTCTGGAAAAACTTAAACCTTACGGAGAAAACATTATTCGAGTTTACCAGGCTGGATGTCGAACAAGCCGTTCCACAACTGATAGTTTGCTTGCTGTACGACAGATCTTTGACAAATACTGGGAATTCAACTAAAACAACCACTGGCTCTACACTGACTTCCAGCGAGCCTATGACAGCATCCACAGAAGTAGCCTCTACAACACCTTACTAGAATTTAGTATACCCAGTAAAATCTTTAGGATGATACAACTGTGCATGTATGGCTCCCAGGCAGCAGTGAAGTTCAGAGGATCCATATCCCCATTCCTTCCAATTAAAACAGGCTTACGACCAGGAGACGCTCTTTGATGTGTCCTCTTCACCCTTGCATTAGAGAAAGTGGTTCGCAAGAGTAATTTACATCTATTCAATGGGTTGTCCGCAGCTCGTGGTCGTGCGGTAGCGTTCTCGCTTCCCACGCCCGGGTTCCCGGGTTCGATTCCCGGCGGGGTCAGGGATTTTCTCTGCCTCGTAATGACAGGGTGTTGTGTGATGTCCTTAGGTTAGTTAGGTTTAAGTAGTTCTAAGTTCTAGGGGACTGATGACTATAGATGTTAAGTCCCATAGTGCTCAGAGCCATTTGAATCATTTTGAACTATACAATGGTTTCCAGTTCGAACACAGTGAAGTAAAACTCCTGGCTTATGCAGTTGGTGTAGTGTTGCTGAGTGAAACTGTAGAAGTACTAAAAGACATGTACAGATCTCTCAGGCACAGTGTTAGCAAAATGAGGCTTTTGATTAACCAAGAGAAAACAGAATATATGGCAATAGATCGAGTCATAAACCCAAATCCTTACTTTGAAATTGACCAACACTCTAAATTCAGAATATCTCTTTAGTTTAAGTACCTTGGATCACGTTTCAACAGTAAAAATATTATAGCAATGGATATAAACTAAAGAATAGCCTCAGGGTCAAGATGTCTGTACTCACTAAGCAACCCACTCAAAAGTAAAGCTTTGTCAATCACCACAAAGATGAAGGTAAACAACACTATTATCTGCTCCATAGTACGGTACGGTTCAGAAAGCTGGACGCTTACAAAGAATGAAAGAGAAAAACTGAATGTTTTCGAAAGAAAAGTAATGAGAAAAATCTGGGAACCTGTGTTGGAGAATGGCGTATGGACAATTCGAAAGACCAATGAAATTTATCAGCTAATGAAGCAACCCACTATCATCCAAAAATTAAAAATTAGGAGACTGCAATGGGCTGGACATGTGGCTAGAATGGAAAACAACAGAATCACCAAAGAAAGCGTTTGAAGCAACTCTCCAGGCAACAAGACCATTGGGCCGACGTCGTACAAGGTGGAAAGATGACATAGAGAAGGACATCGCAGCGTTAGGAATTTCCGCAGGGTGGAGAGAGACTGCGAGAGATAGAAGGCGGTGGAAGCAGATCGTTGATGCAGCGTGTGGTCTACAGGGCCTGTGATAGGTGTGTACAAGAAGAAAGTGAACTGAAGATCTGACCAGGGTAGCAGCACCTTCTTGTTTACGCCTGCGAAATAGGAAGAGGGGGAAGTAACAGCGTACAGTCCAACACTCGTGCAAGTGAAGCACTGTCACACGCCACAGGTACAAGGGTTGGACAAAAATATGGAAACTCCACAAATACATTACCAAGTCTAATAAGGTGTAGGAAAACAGTCGTCTCGGAATGGATAACTACAGGTCCTCTATGGTTTTCAATGGAATCTTGGGCTATATCACGCTTCCTATAAAATACTGACAAAGTGGACCACAAAGTTACAATAACACTGAATCTGGTCACTGTGGTGGCCAGGGGAGACGCTAAAGTTCATCCTCGTGGCTCACAAAACCAATACTGGAAAATGCAAGCTGTGTGAACAGGGGGTCTGCCGTCGTGGAACAGAGCATAATCATTAGGAAAAAAAAAAAAAAAAAAAACATTGAACCATGGGATGGACCTGATCAGCCAGAATGTTCACACAATCCTTGGCAGTAATGTGACCCTACAGAATATTAAAGGATCCATGGAATACCACGATATGGCTGCGCAAATCATAACCGAATCCTGTCACTCTTGGCACGCAAACTCGGCCAGAAGTTGGAAACAGATTTATCCGACCAAACTGCTTTCTTCCATTCCTCTGTAGTCCAGGGTGTATGGCTTCTCGCCACGTTTTCTTGTTATGGGTATTTGCATCACTGAAGAGTTGTTTTGCAGTTAAAGCTCGCTCTGTAGTTGGCTGCTTGTGGTGCTCCGTGTAGTTTTGGCGCTGACACGGTTCGCGAGTGCGGCATTCCGTGCTGCTGTGGTTTTGCTGCTGTCGTCCTGTTATTTGTCGTCACAATCCTCTTCAATGAACGTCCGTCACTCAACACACACTAACGTCAGCGCTGCGACTTGGCGCTTTCCCTGTACGCGTTATAAACCTTCGATACGGTGCCTCTTTAAACACCAAGCACTTCGGCTCCCTTGGTTATGGGAGCATCCATTATACAAGTACCTGCAATTCGCCCAGTTTCGAATCCGCTTATCTTAGACATTATGCCTTCACATTTAAACAGGACATTGGTCTGCCCACTTCTGAAACTTGCAACTTTTTTGTTCTTTTGTTGTTTTTTTTGTTTTTGGAAATTTGTGTTAAGGTGTTATGGGAGCAAACTGCTGAGGTCATCGGTCCCTAAGCTTGTGCACTACTTAATCTAACTTAAACTAACTTACGCTAAGGACAACACACACCGATACCCGGGGGAGGACTCGAACATTCCCCCTCTCTTGCTCTGTCCGCTTCGCATCTAGCCAGTGACGACGGCCAGCTACTAGCAGTAGGAGAAATTTCAACCAACAACCGTTCTCCAGCGTAAGTGTAGAATAGTGCCTTTCTATCTACTAACGATGGGCCACCAATGGGCCACCAATAGTATAGTGTAGTTCAGCCAATAACGTCCCTTCTTCTGCATCAGCGCTGGAGTATTAGCCTATGACGATGACCTACCAATGGTGGCCACAAGAATTTTAGACAATACTTCTCCAGCACAAACGCGGAAAAACTCCCCTTTGTAAGAGGACGCGACACTGGTCTCCGACGGTGTTCTAGCAATAGTGGACACCGTAAGATCCTGAAGGAGGTCCCAGCGGAGGGGTCGAAACGTCGATTATTTTAGAGGAATTATAAAGCGGCCTAACACCCCAGAAGACTGTTATTGTTTGGTTACACGATTGTCGAACAAGCACCGGAAGCCGTCACATACAAGAAACGCAAGTGAATAGGTGAACTGAGCTATCGTAAGTGGAATGAACTCCAGATAAAGGAACAGAGGTGGACAAAGTACTCTTTGTCAGACACACTAACATATAGCTGCAGATGTCGATTTAGTGAGTCGCGGAATTCGAGAAAACCTGAAAAGAAGAAAATCGAGACGATTAAGGTTGGAGAACGGTACTTAAAATTAAGTGGACTGAAATGAGGAAGTCGTCTGCAGATTCTGTAAGGAATGTCATATATGGAAAAGAGGAGTACAAGAAAGGCAGGCTGACGGGACATGTGTTACGACATCACGGAATAACTTTCATTCTATTAGAGAGGGCTGTAGAAACCAAAAATGGTAGGGGAAGAAAGAAATTAGAATATGTTCAATAAATAATTGTGGATGCTGCCTGTAAGTGCTCTTCTCAGATGAAGAAATTGGTGCAGGACAGGAAGCCTAGGCGGTTTGCATCAAACCAGGACTAATGCCCTCCTTGACAAAACTGTCTTGTAAAAAAAAGGAACTACTATGCTGTGCTCAATCTGAAGTTTGATTTGAAGACTGCAGTATCTTACCAGACATGATCCTCCGAGAGGTGGTATGAGGTTGCCTCACTCCGATCGTTGAACTGTTTTAACAAGGGGACCTATCGTTTAACAATCCGAACATTGGTGCAACTTGACATATTTTCACCTGTTATCGCTAGAGATAAAAGAAGCGATTAATGTCAGAAGAAAAATGCTAAGACCTACTTAGAACTGAACCTCAAACAACATTTCGGTGTGGCTGCTTCACCGGTTCAACACAGAAAGTCTCGTATGAATATTGAAAACAATGATACTGGAGCCCTCGCTCTCAAATAGATATTAGAGATAAAATTTAAAAATAGAAATGTAGAAAGTTACTAAACATTTATTCATCAACTACATTGCCGGAACAAGAAGTGAAGCTCTTACGAAGGGAGGAGGAAACCAAGCGAAACTTCACTTGTTCAGAGTGTATGTAATGTTATGGCAGCGATTACAAAATCGAGTCAAATATGCAAAGAACTTGACAATATGAGCCCACTTATCAATACGACGTTGAACGTCCTCTGGCCTTCGTGCATGTACTGATACGGTTGGGAAGGATTTCGTAAGACTGTTGCATCATCTCCTTCAGGAAGATGGCGCACATCTGCTGTATCTGGTCTTTGATGTCTTGAGTACTGGGGCTGAGATGGAAGTGACGTCAGGCCTGGTCCCATGCATGTTCTACCACCAACAGATCTGGAGATCTTTCTGGCGACAAGAGTATATTAACCTCAAGCAGACAGTTTCTAGAAACACCTGATATCTGTAGGCTATCACATTCCTATTGAAAAACGGCGCCACAGTGCTGTCGTGTGAGGAAGCAGGATGTCCGTGCAGAATTGCTGTCCGTCAGAGTTCCTTCTGTCACTACCCAACAAAGTCACACCTGGTGGCTCCGCAGACCATGACGCCAGGCTTAACAACGTTCTGTCTCTCCAAAACAGGGAGAGTTGGGCCTCTACCCAGGTAACCGCCATGCTCGCCGACTAGGGTCATCAAGGCTAGTGCAGGCCCGTGATTCATTGCTGAAGACAAGGCGAAATCATCCATCAGTCCAACCATCACGGTCACGTCGCCACTTCAGACGCAGCCGTTTGTATTGACGGCAGTCTACTTATGTGACGGTAGTTTCCCTGTCCAGCTGATGCTAGTCTCCAGCCAATGGTGCGGAACGACACAGAATGTTACAGGGACTCCATCACTTGTTCTCAGACGGCAGGCGCAGATGTGAGCGGGTTAAGATGTGCGTGGAGCATAATATGGCGACCCTCCATTTTGATGTTGGGTGATGGTTGACTGGAACCATGACAACGCGTATGCTTGCCCTCCATGCTGTCTAACAATGGGCCACTGTCACATCCAAATGGCTCTGAGCACTATGGGACTTAACAGCTATGGTCATCAGTCCCCTAGAACTTAGAACTACTTAAACCTAACTAACCTAAGGACATCACACAGCACCCAGTCATCATGAGGCAGAGAAAATCCCTGACCCCGCCGGGAATCGAACCCAGGAACCCGGGCGTGGGAAGCGAGAACGCTACTGCACGACCACGAGCTGCGGACGTCACATCCAAATACTCCAAAATACTAGATACTGCAAGATTCGACCAGCCAGTCAAATAGAGACCCATAGGGAGGCCACTTTCAGACCATTTCAGGTGCTATAATAGTTTTTCACAAAAGTGCGCAACATTCCTCTGTCCTTGACAGTTAAAACTCATCTGCTCCTGCTCACATCGGCTATGTATCCTGTAACAACACTAAACACCAACAACATAGATATTCTCTGGTGGTCCTTCTACCTGTTGCAGAGAATTGTAACTCAACCGTTTACATGCCTGCCGATGGTGTACGAGGTGCGACAATAAAGTAACGAGACTAATGTGAAAAAAACTGTTGCTTACCGTTTTAGTCAAGTTTAGTATTGTCTCCTTCAAAGTAGTTCCCTTCTGATTACTCACACTTTCTCCAGCGCTTCTGTCATTGATGGTAACATTTCTGGAACTCATCTTCTGTAATATCCTCCAAGACCCTCTTCACAGCTTTTTGGACATCTTGTGTTGTTTGAAAATGGCACCGTTTTGACTCTTGGAAATAGAAAAAAGTCGCACGGAGAGATATCTGGTGAATAAGGTGGCTGTGGTAGTACTGAAATTTATTTTGAGGTTAAAAATTGCTGTACTGACAGAGCAGTATGGGATGGCGCGTTATTGTGATGCAGAATACAATTATCAGCAATGTTGGCACGGACATGAAGAACTCTTTTACGAAGTCTTTATAAAATTTCTTTGTGGTAATATTGGTTAACTGTTTGTCCAGGAGGCACCCACTCTTTATGAACAATTCCCTTAGAGTCGAAGAATGCATGCATTTCACTTTTGACTGCGGTCTTCATCCCCTCAACATTCGTTCTGCCTTCACTAAACATTTTATGCCAATGAAAAACTTGAGCTCTTGACATAGCCTAATCTCCAAAAGACTTCTGAAGCTGTCGTCGCGTTTTCACCCAATTTAACGAAAAAAGAAATGGCATACCGTTGCGCAATATTATGCGGTTCCATTTCCATGACGAGAGACACAAACACGTATTAACTTATTACAGCACTGCTCACGACTGATCAGTTACATCAATGTGCCACTTGGACTAGAGGCAGCTTATAGACCATGTTCAAAGATATTGTGCCTACGCAAGCCTGCAGGGTTACCACATGTTGCAAAGAAAATCAGTCTCATTACTTTGTTGTCGCACCTCATATCCTTGTACCTTGATATCCCACCATCTTTTTGAGCTCTCCACTTCTTTCGTCAAGCAGGTGTTCAATGCCTAATGCAACACTTTTTTTCTCTGACACTTTAGGTTGAAAAATGCAGAATTTGTGACACGTCTTGGAATATTCCTGCTTCAGCCCCCTTAGTTTCATGAAGTTCCGGTAGTTGGCAGCCCTCAAAATGGTGTCCGTGATGGAAGTGTTCTCCAAAGAGAGAGCTGTCATTGAGTTTCTTCTGGCGGAAAACCAGAGCATAGCATAGGCGCTTGTAGAATGTCTACAGAGAACTGGCAGTGAACAAACGCACAGTCAAACGTTGGGTGAGGCGTCTGTGATCATCGCAACAAGGTGGCACAAATATGTCCGATGTCCCGCGTGCCGGCCGGCAGCACGCAGTTGTGACTCCTGAAGTGTTGAAACGTGCGGACACTCTCATTCGAGGTAACTGACGGATCACAATCAAACAGCTCGTTGCACAAATGAACGTCTGTGTGGTAGTGCTGAAGCATTCGTCCACCAGTTGGAGTACTCAAAGGTGGCCGCGCTGTTTGAGGCGACATGTCACAGGCTGCGCGGCCTCTCCCATCGGAGGTTCGAGTCCTTACTCGATCATGGGTGTGTGTGTTGTTCTTAGCATAAGTTAGTTTAAGTAGTGTTTAAGTCTAGAGACCGACGACCGCAGAAGTTTGGTCCCTTGGAATTCACACACATTTGAACTCAAAGGTGTGTACCTGCTGGGTTCCTCGCCATTTAGCAGAAGACTATAAAGAGCAACGAAGGGCCATCTGCGCGTTACGAAGCTGATCGTCACAGTTGTCTGTCGAACATCGTCACAGGCGATGAAACATGGGTTGGTCACTTCGAACTGGAAACAAAACGGCAATCCATAGAATGGCGCCGCACCACCTCTTCACTGAACAAGTACACTACTGGCCATTAAAATTGCTACACCACGAAGATGACGTGCTACTGGCGCGAAATTTAACCGACAGGAAGAAGATGCTGTGATATGCAAATGATTAGCTTTTCAGAGCATTCACAAAAGGTTGGCGCCGGTGGCGACACCTACAATGTGCTGATATGAGGAAAGTTTCCATACGATTTATCATACACAAACAGCAGTTGACCGGCGTTGCCTGGTGAAACGTTGTTGTTACGCCTCGTGTAAGGAGGAGAAATGGGTACCATCAGGTTTCCGACTTTGATAAAGGTCGGATTGTAGCCTATCGCGATTGCCCTTTATCGTATCGCGTCATTGTTGCTCGCGTTGGTCGAGATCCAATATGCAATCGGTGGGTTCAGGAGGGTAATACGGAACGCCGTGCTGGATCTCGACGGCCTCGTATCACTAGCAGTCGAGATGACAGGCATCTTATGCGCATGGCTGTAACGGATCGTGCAGCCACGTCTTGATTCCTGACCCAACAAATGGGGACGTTTGCGTTTGCAAGACGACAACCATCTGCACGAACAGTTCGGCGACGTTTGCAGCAGAACGGACTATCAGCTCGGAGACCATGGCTGCGGTTACCCTTGTCGCTGCATCGCAGGCGTTTGCAAGACGACAACCATCTGCACGAACAGTTCGGCGACGTTTGCAGCAGAACGGACTATCAGCTCGGAGACCATGGCTGCGGTTACCCTTGTCGCTGCATCGCAGAAGCGCCTGCGATGGTGTACTCAACGACGAACCTGGGTGCACGAATAGCAAAACATTTTTTTTTCGGATGAATCCTGGTTCTGTTTACAGCATTATGATGGTCGCATCCGTGTTTGGCGACATCGCGGTGAACGCACATTGGAAGCGTGTATTCGTCATCGCCATACTGGCGTATCACCCGGCGTGATGGTATGGGGTGTCATTGGTTACACGTCTCGGTCACCTCTTGTTCGCAATGACGGCACTTTGAATACTGGACGTTACATTTCAGATGTGTTACGACCTGTGGCTCTATCCTTCTTTCGTTCCCTGTGAAAACCTACATTTTAGCAGCATAATGCACGATCGCATGTTGCAGGTCCTGTATGGGCCTTTCTGGATACAGAAAATGTTCGACTGCTGCCTTGGCCAGCACATTCTCCAGATCTCTCTCCAATTGAAAACATCTGTTCAATGGTGGCCGAGCACTGCCTCGTCGCAATACGCCAGTCACTACTCTTGATGAACTGTGGTATCGAGTTGAGGCTGCATGGGCAGCTGTATCTGTACACGACACCCAAGCTCTGTTTGACTCAATGCCCCGGCGTATCAAGGCCGTTATTACTGCCAGAGGTGGTTGTTCTAGGTACTGATTTTTCAGGATCTATGGACCCTAATTGCATGAAAATGTAATCACATATCAGTTCTAGTATAATGTATTTGTCCAATGAATACCCGTTTATCGTCTGCATTCCTTCTTGGTGCAGCAATTTTAATGGCCAGTAGTGTAGTTCAAAGCAGCATCCTCATCTGATGAACTGATGGCGAAGGTCTTCTGGGACACTGACGGGTTTATTCTGTGTGATGTCCTCCCTCATGGTGCAACGACGAGACTTGAAGTTTATTGTGCTACTCTCAGGACACCGAAGAAACGACTTCAAGGTTTTCGTCGCCACAAAAAAGCACTCTTCTTCGTGGTAATGCAAGGTTCCACATACATCTGCGCATCCAAGATGGGCCTACAAAACTGTTCTTCCTCATCCACCTACAGGCAGGATCTGGTACCCTCCGGGCTGGCTGGTGTGGCCGAGCGGTTCTAGGCGCTTCAGTCTGGAACCGCGCTACCCCTACGGTCGCAGGTTCGAATCCTGCCCTCGGGCATGGATGTGTGTGATGTCCTTAGGTTTGTTAGGTTTAAGTAGTTCTAAGTTCTAGGGGACTGATGACCTCAGATGTTAAGTCCCATAGTGCTCAGAGCCGTTTGGTACCCTCCGACTTCCTTCTGTTTGGCCCAATGATGGATGCACACTGCAGGAAGTAGCACTTGGATGATGGAGAGGTTATTGGAGCAGTAAGATGTTGGCTCCGACGTCGACCAGTAGAGTGGTACCATGCTGGTCCTCTCAGTGAGACTGCGAAAGGCTGATGCATTGAACGAAGATTTTGTTGAAAAATAGGGATGTTAACCAAATGGCCGTGCTGTTTTAGGCGCTGTAGTCTGGAACCGCGAGACCGCTACGGTCGCAGGTTCGAATCCTGCATCGGGCATGGATGTGTGTGATGTCCTTAGGTTAGTTAGGTTTAACTAGTTCTAAGTTCTAGGGGACTAATGACCTCAGAAGTTGAGTCCCATAGTGCTCAGAGCCATTTGGTACCCTCCGACTTCCTTCTGTTTGGCCCAATGATGGATGCACACTGCAGGAAGTAGCACTTGGATGATGGAGAGGTTATTGGGGCAGTAAGATGTTGGCTCCGACGTCGACCAGTAGAGTGTTACCATGCCGGTCCTCTCAGTGAGACTGCGAAAGGTTGATGCATTGAACGAAGAAAAATAGGGGTGTTAACCAAATGGCCGTGCGGTTTTAGGCGCTGTAGTTTGGAACCGCGAGACCGCTACGGTCGCAGGTTCGAATCCTGCCTCGGGCATGGATGTGAGTGATGTCTTTAGGTTAGTTAGGTTTAACTAGTTCTAAGTTCGAGGGGGCTAATGACCTCAGAAGTTGAGTCCCATAGTGCTCAGAGCCATTTGGTACCCTCCGACTTCCTTCTGTTTTGCCCAATGATGGATGCACACTGCAGGAAGTAGCACTTGGATGATGGAGAGGTTATTGGAGCAGTAAGATGTTGGCTCCGACGTCGACCAGTAGAGTGTTACCATGCCGGTCCTCTCAGTGAGACTGCGAAAGGTTGATGCATTGAACGAAGAAAAATAGGGGTGTTAACCAAATGGCCGTGCGGTTTTAGGCGCTGTAGTCTGGAACCGCGAGACCGCTACGGTCGCAGGTTCGAATCCTGCCTCGGGCATGGATGTGTGTGATGTCTTTAGGTTAGTTAGGTTTAACTAGTTCTAAGTTCGAGGGGGCTAATGACCTCAGAAGTTGAGTCCCATAGTGCTGAGAGCCATTTTGTTAACCAAAAGAGAGGGGAATGATATGGAGTATTGGAATCAGCAAAAAAAGTAAGTGTTGAATTCCTTATTGGATGCCCCTCGTATTTTTCATTGCTTCTGTGGGTCACGTGAAACCATTAGGGATGCATTAAATCTTTGGTATGGGGCTTCAAAGACGAGTTTAACTTGTCACGGACGTCGAGGTCATGAGGGAACCGCGCCCAGGTGTGCGTGCGTGCGTGCGTGCGTGCGCGTGTGTGGATGTCACAGCTAATAACAGGCTGTGTCGCTCTATGGGCGAGCCAGGTCTACCCGAGGACGGGAGATAATGCCACGGCCGTGTCGTGTCGTGCGGCCTTGCGGCGGATATTACAGAGAGCAGCGCACGCCAGGCATCGATCTGCCCGCTCCAACCCCAAATGCCTCCCTCCCACCCCCTGCCGAGTGACGGGCTTTTCGCACGTACCGCCGTCAGCTGAACTCTCGCCATTCACATGCGGGCTGCTGTTACACCGTTACAGGGAAACCCAGTTACATACACGCCCGTGTTGAAGCGGACGAGCCAATGGCTCTAGAGTTTAATGTAGCTTTGTTTGTTAGATGAGTGACAAATACTGATGCTTTGCAATCGGCGTGCTTTGGTGTCACAATAATGATGTTCGTGCATGCCTAATGCATCCTGTCTCTTAAAGCTCTGCAGTTGCTAGCTCGGTGGCTGCGCTGACTGGATAACCTTTCGAGAGTACCAACTGCGGCATTGTGGCAAATCTGACCACGTTACACCACTCCAGTCAAGATAGCGAAACAAATTTTGGCAGTTACTGCTTGGGCGATCGGGTCGCCTAACATCTTCAAATTACCCTCTCCAACGACAGCCATACCCATTTCAGAAGGTGATTTGGGTTGGCTTAGTCGTTTGGAGCTTTTAAACTTTATTTACACCAGAAATATTTTCAGATTCTTATTGGGTGCTAGAAATTTCGTAACTAAAATCTTGTTCAACGCCTCTAGGCCAGTCGACATGTTTGCGTCAAAACTTAGGCCTGAAACAAAATGCGCGCTACGTAATACGCAGTCGTATTTAATTGTGGAAAGTTAACAAAAAAAAAATGGCTCTGAGCACTATGGGACTCAACATCTTAGGTCATAAGTCCCCTAGAACTTAGAACTACTTAAACCTAACTAACCTACGGACATCACACACACCCATGCCCTAGGCAGGATTCGAACCTGCGACCGTAGCAGTCCCGCGGTTCCGGACTGCAGCGCCAGAACCGCTAGACCACGGCGGCCGGCTGGAAAGTTAACATGTGAGAGAAATCCCTCCACTGTTCCGCAGCTTTGTCACACCAACAAGCATGGCAGCACTCGTCGGTGCCCTCTCTCTTTACACTTGTTACCCACTGACAGACTGGAAAAGGTTTAGCGGAATGTGCATTACATTATGAATGATCAGATGTCAAACACACTTCGTTGAATGTAATCTATGGTAAGACTGCAACAAGAGAGAAGGTAGTAGAAAAAAATCTGTTTAATACCAGAACCTTTCGCAAAAAAGTGTCTGTTACAGATCATCATCGTTCATTCTCTGCTGGAAAAATAATTAACTCCCACTGAGTATTTTCCAATTGATTCAAATTTTATTGTATAAACAGTTATGAAGTGCTCAGAAATTCTATTTGGTGTGATGAATAGCAACGTACTCTAAGTATAGAAAAATGTAAGTTAATGTATAAGAGTTGCAAAAACAATCCTCCAGTGTTCGAATACAGTATTTGTGGTGCGCTGTTTGACGAAGTCAAGTCGGTTAATTATGGAAAGTTACATGTGAGAGAAATCCCTCCACTGTTCCACAGCTTTGCCATACCAACAAGCATGGCAGCACTAGACGTAACGTTGCAAATCGATATGAAATGGAACGAGCACGTAAGGTTGGTAGTGATGAAGGAGAACTGTTGACGTCGGTTAGTGGGAGAGAGTATGCAGTTGCTAGCTCGGAGGATGCGCAAACTGGATGAACAACATGCAATCCTTTTTGATAATCTTCCGAGAACACCGCATAAAACACTGCAATCGAAAGCGCAGCTTATCTATAAAGGAGACCGCGTATGGAACACTAGTGCGATTCATTTTTGAGTACTGTTAGAGTGTTTCGGATACCCGCTACGTTGGAGTCAAGAAAAACACCGAAGCTCTTCAAATGGTTCAAATGGCTCTGAGCACTATGGGACTCAACTGCTGTGGTCATAAGTCCCCTAGAACTTAGAACTACTTAAACCTAACTAACCTAAGGACATCACACACATCCATGCCCGAGACAGGATTCGAACCTGCGACCGTTGCGGTCGTGCGGTTCCAGACTGTAGCGCCTTTAACTGCTCGGCCACTCCGGCCGGCTACATCGAAGCAATTCAAGGGTGTGCTGCTAGATTTGTTACCGGTAGGTTCGATTAAGTTGCGAGTATAACGGACATGCTTCGAGAATTATGAATCTTCAGAGGGAAGACGACGTTCTTTTCTCTAAACACTATTGAGAAAATGTGGAGAACCAACATTTGCTGCTGACAGTAGAACGGTTCTACTGCTGCCAACATACATCTCACATAAGGGCTTCGAAGACAAGATATGGAAAATTACGACTGGTACAGAGACATACAGTTGTTGTCTCTCCATTTGTGAGTGGAACAGGGATGACTAGTAGTGGTACAAGGTACTCTCCGCCATGCACCGGATGATGACTTTGGGAGATGGAGACGTACAAAGCCAAAGAAACTGGTATATCTGAGAGCACCCAGATGTGCCGCGACTCGACGTGGCATGAACTCATGTCTGAAGTAGTGGCCCAGGGTATTGAAACCACGAATCCTGCACGACTGTCCATAAATCCGTAAGAGTACGAAGGGGTAGATATCTCTTCTGAACAGCACGTTGCAAGGCATCCCAGATATGCTCAATAATGTTCATACCTGGGGAGTTTGGTGGCCAGCGGAAGTGTTTTAACTCTGAAGAGTGTTCTTGGAGCCACCCTGTAGCAATTCTGGACGTGTGTGGTGTCGCTTTGTCTTGCCGGAACTGCCAAGTCCTTCGGGATACACAATGGACATGAATGGATGCAGAGATTAGACAGCATGCTTACGTACGTGTCATCAGTCATAGTCGTATATAGATGTATCAGGGGTCCCATATCATTCCACTGCACACGCCCCACACCATTACAGAGACTCTACGAACCTGAACAGTCCCCTGCTGACATGCAACTTTCATGGATGCATGAGGTTGTTTCCATACCCGTACACGTCCATCCGCTCGATACAGTTTGAAACTAGACTAGTTCGACCACGCAACATCTATCAAGTCATCAACAGTCCAATATCGGTGTTGACGGACACAGGCGAGGCGTAAAGCTTTGTGTTGTGCAGTCATCAAGTCGGCTCCGAAAGACCATATGGATGACGTTTCGTTGAATGGTATTTTCGCTGACACTTGCTGAGGGCCCAGGATTGAAATCTGCAACAGTTTGGAGAAGGATCCCACTTCAGTCACGTTGGACGATTCTCTTCAGTCGTCGTCCCGCTCTTGCAGGATCTTTTTCCGGCCACAGCGATGTCGGAGATTTGATGTTTTGCCGCATTCCTGATATTCACGGTACATCCGTGAAATGGTCGTACGGGAAGATCTCCACTTCATCGCTACCTCGGAGATGCTGTGCCCATCGCTCGTGCGCCGACTGTAACACCAAGTTCAAACTCAAATCTTGATAATATGCCATTGTAGCAACAGTAATCCATCTAACAACTGCGCCAGACACTTGTGTTATATAGGTGTTGCCGACCGCAGCGCCGTATTATGTCTGTGTACATACCTCTGTATTTGAATACGCAAGCCTATACCAGTTTCTTTGGCGCTTCTGTGCGTATTTACAGATGAATAAGTCAAGCCGTTCTGAGGCACCCATGCTGAAATAGCCATATTCGTACCCAATGTAGCCTTTATAGCGGCAATGCGGACGCTGACTCTAGGTTGCAGTCGACCACAAAGGTGACGAATTCTGTCTTCGTGCACATTATTCCAGCCCACCTTGATGTGTTTGCATAGGTCTGTAAGAGTTACGGGTAGACAAGTATCACGAGTCACTTGTCGCCTGTCATGTCCCACACGTGCATAATTTGAGACAAATCCAGGGATTTTGTTGGCCAGGGAAGCTTGAATGTGACGCAGCATGTGAAGGTTGCTGAGTATGGACGGGTTACTCCTGTAACCGAAAATGCAGATCTGAAGATGGCTCTAGAGGAACCGAAACCGGATATGTGAATAAACATTTTGGAATCAAGACGGATTATAATTAACATTATATAAAAAGTGATTGCGGTATCCCTGCAGACATTATGTCTGTTTTTGCAAAGCTTTATGGATGTTTTCCAGTTTCACGGGGAGGTTTTGGGTGAGCATTACCCTGTTCGAACAGTGCATCACCATCCGATTGCAATAACAGTAGATGAACTGGTTGAACAATATTCTGCACAGATCTCCACGAATACCAAAATTGAACGGGCGTTGTATCTTATTACACGACTGACAATAAGGCCTGCGGTGGGACCATTGGGTCACGAACGGTTGAACTGTTCAGACAGTGATCACCACGTCCATGTCTTACGCGCAGACCACCATCAGAATTTTCATTGTTGAAGATGACGGTACGCCATTCTTCTGATGGCACCAGCGGAACTGACGTCGGTATTATGGCGTGAGTGGAAGTCTCGCTAGAGGCGTACATGCCCGTAATCCGACCGTTAGTAACTGGTTCGCCACAGTTTACGTTCACACTTGTGGGTCACGATGACTCTTATCTCTGCTGTGCAAGCTTGGCGATCTGCTGCTACTGCCCTTACAATATGATGGTCTTGCCTGGACATCCATAACCTTGTCTACGAGAGTAAGAATGCTAACGTGCCCATTACCACCAGATTTGCTACACAACTGATGTGATATATCCATCTTGTTTGCCAATTCTCCGAAACAACCGTCCTGCAACTCGAAAGCTCACACTTTGTCCCCCCTCATGCTCGTTAAGTTGGCTACAGGAATCACGAGTGGCATAGTGCCACTTGCTCTATACGTTTTCACCTCACTGACGCTTATGGTAGCCGGCCGCTGTGGCCGAGCGGTTCTAGGCACTTCAGTCCGGAACTGCGCTGCTGCTACGGTCGTAGGTTCGAATCTTCCCTCGGACACGGATGTGGGTGATACCTTTAGGTTAGTTAGATTTAAGTAGTTGTAAGTCTAGGGGACTGATGGCCTCAGATGTTAAGTCCCATAGTGCTTAGAGCCATTTGAACCATTTTGGACGCTCATGGTCACAGGCCATCCTTTTTGAAGGATAGACACAGATGGAGTTTTGATAGCTATGCCGCTAACACATCTGCTGGCAGGTGGCATATTGTGTCATCGGATGACAGCAGACATCGTCCATCGAGATGTTCTAATTGTTTTCGAGCTGATCAAAATGTAGTTTAGGACGTGGAAGAAATTTTCCTCAAGTTCCGGAACGAGCGAATCGCTACAGACTTATATGTTATTCTCCAGACGAACTTGCACATGCTCCCAGGAACCAAACAATGGTCGTATGTTTGGTACGCTGCTCATTTTGCTCAATAAACACAGCCACTTCGGACATAACAACTGCAGCACTGGATCATATGGGAAGTGCGGTAGAAAGGAAGCAGACCGATTCCGAACGTTTTTAATCATCTTTCTTTGTTTGCGTTAACGAGGAATACAATGAGGGCCGACGACGCCTTAGGAGCGCTAATGGTCTTTACTGAACCAGAAAAAATATTCCAATCCCGAAGAAACGGGTCCCTTTTTCTCGTTTTTAAGTGAGAAGAGTTTTAATTAAAAAAAAGTAGAAGAAGAAGCTAAATCTCTTTAAGGCACGGAAAAAAAATTAAAAACAGTGCTGAAGTGCCCTGTTAACCGTTGGAATTTTATTTGTCATTTATCATTTCTTTCACCTTTTGGCAATTTTAGTTCGGGTGAAAAGTGCGGTGCTGCACCGTGGTTCGGAGTCTAGCTAAAACTATACTCCGCCCTATATCATTTCAAAGATTAGAGAAAGGAACGGCGAAGTACCTCCAATACCACCATGCCTAGTGAAGCATTGCGGTGTTCAAAACAACAATCGGGTTGATCACGGCTTTACGCTCTTATCAGATCCTATACGGAGAGTTACCAGGTAAGGAACTATTGGTCGGAAATGAATATTTACATCTGTTTACAGACATAAACAATGAGAAAGACGAAAAGATTAAATAGATAGAGAACGAGATTCGTATCAAAACTAGCAACCATGTAGCAGAAAAGATGAAGCAATTCTACTACTTTAGAAGAAAAATATAGCGTCGAAAACCAAGCATTGTGGCTATAAGAAGAAAGCTAGCGCAGGCAACTGGAGTCTTCTTATATTGGTCTAATGTCACACGAACGATATCATTACCAAGTCACTGCGAAATCATGTGAATATGTTTCGTATCAACTCGTTAACTTAAAAGTCCAGGTGAAACTGTATACGGATATCCCTAGTTTGTGTAAGTTTATTAGCATTCAAAATAAGGCTTAATATGAGGAATAAATTTCTGAGGATGTACGACTGGAGCGCCGCATTGTATTGTAGTGAATCGTAAAGCGTCAGAAAATACGAAAAGAAGAGCACTGAAGCGATAGAGACGTGGTCTTACAGGAGGATGCTGAAAATTAGGTTGGATATCAAGATAATAAATGGGGATACATTAAATGTCTCTGCAATATGGACAACCATCAGCTGCTGAATGGAATGACGACAAAGAAAATTTGAGCCGGACCGGGAAATGAACCAGAGATCCCGCTTATCGCTAGCGGTCGCCTTACCCTTTGGGTATCCGTGCACATCTCACAGCCAGATCCATATGCCGTCAACAATGCGTCTACAACCTATCCTCGTACATCCATTATGTATGCTCCCGTAGAGTTGAGACATTTTACTTGAAAGTCACTTGCGTGCTCGGGTGCATGCACGTTCCAAGGAACTTTGCATCGTAATTCGGAATAACAGAGGCAGTGCAATATCGTAATAAAAGAGGAGGTTTTCCGTACATATGGCGAGGAATGTGTATAAAACACTTTTTGAGTCCTCGGTCTTCCGACTGGTTTGATGCGGCTCGCCACGAACTTCTCTCCTGTGCCATCCTCATTTATCTCAGAGTAGCACTTGCAACCTACGTCCTCAATTATCTGCTGGATATATTCCAATCTCTGTCTTCTTTTACAGTTTTTGCTCTCTACAGCTGTCTCTAGCAACATGGAAGTTTTTCCCTGTTGTCTTAACAGATGTCCCATCATCCTGATCCTTCTCCTTGTCTGTGTATTCCACGTATTCCTTTTTTCTGCGATTCTGCGCAGAACCTCCTCATTCCTTACCTTATCAGCCCACCTAATTTTAAACATTCGTCTATAGCACCACATTTCAGACGCTTCGATTCTCTTCTGTTCTGGTTGTCCCATAGTCTTCGCTACCATACAGTGCTGTGCTCCAAACGTATATTCTCAGAAATTTCTTCCTCAAATTAAAGCCTTTGTTTGATACTAGTAGACTTATCTTGGCCAGTACTAGTCTGCTTTTCATGTCCGCCTCGCTCCTATGCTGCCTACGTAGCAGAATTCCTTAACTTCTTCTACTTCGTGCCCATCAATCCTGATATTAAGTTTCTCGCTGCTCTCACATCTGCTATTTTCCATTAGTTTCGTCTTTCTTCGATATACTCTCAATCCGTATTCTGCACTCATTAGACTGTCCATACCACCAGCAGATCATGTAACTCTTCTTCACTTTCACACAGGATAGTATTGTCATCAGCGAAACGTATCACTGATATCCTTTCACCTTGAGATTTAATTCCACTCCTGAACCTTTCTTTTATTTCCATCATTGATTCTTCGATGTACAGATTGAACAGTAGCAGCGAAAGACTAAATCCCTGTCTTACTGCCTTTTTAATCCGAACATTTCGTTCTTGGTCGTCCACTCTTATTATTCCCTCTTGATTCTTGTACATATTATATACTAGCCACCTTTCCCTATACCTTACCCCTATTTTTCTCAGAATATCGAACATCTTGCACTATTTTACATCGTCGAACGCTTTTTCTAGGTCGACAAATCCCATGGACATGTCTTGATTTTTCTTTAATCTTGCTTTCCTAAAGCACATAGCAAATAAATTAAATTGTCTTAGCTCTTAAGCAACAACGGAGTAATGCGATATATTCTGCTTTCTCATAAAAAAATATAAATATTCTAGCTACAGGCTCAGCAAAGTGCAATGCTGGCCCCTACTTGAAATGCACATGAAATTCATTTGGCTGATAAACGAGAACATTTAAGAACATCCAACTTCTCTAAAAAATATGGTCTGCATAGAGAGGCGGTACTGATTATGACGAATTGCTAACACTCACTTTTGTAGGAAAATTATATTGCAAGTTAAGTTTGTCTTTTCAAAAACGTCTGACAATTGAAGTTACATTACTCACAACTGATTCACAAACAATGAGATTTAAAGAGCAAGTATTATCTAACTTCATTAATCTAACATAAATGCAAATCATCAAATTACGCATAGTTCTATTAACAAATCTTAAAAGCATTACAAAAGTGAAATCCTAAACTAGCCTTTTTATCAAAACCGTTTACGTACATTCTGGGGTTACTCAACAATTACAAATTATCAGCCGACTCATCTTTACTAAGGCGCTGGCCAAAACAGAAATCATATTTATTTAATATTTTTACTTTATTTCCATGAAGACTTCTGCTTCCATGTTCAACAGTATTGACGTATCTACATCTAACTCTTGGTGGCTCTGCACAACACACCACAAAAACTGCCTACTCCATCGTCTTTCCCTCACAGACAGCTACCTACGACTGTACGCCAAGCACTCTCTTACTCCAACACCAGTAGTACAGTATCTTTGGCTCTGTGGTCGAACACAGTCAGCGATCCACATTATCGAGCCTATCAGAGACATTCATCGTTTATAGTACACTAGTTTCATTTTAATTTATTAATATTCTTATCTTATTCTAGTGCTACATACAAGTGTGCCCCAGTATACTCCTTACATAGCCCTCCAGCGGGGTTTAAGAAATTTCACACATATCTGGAAGTACCTTGTACAACAAATGTGTGGTAAATTTGTCTAACTCTATAATATTATTAAACTCGAAAGAACTGATAGCGTTCAGGCTCACTACTATAAATCATAATCTGGTTATAATGTGAGTAAAGTGCCTCGTAAACAAGGTTGCTGACAAATAAATCACGTAAAGCAGAATCAGTATACAATCCTAAACGTCACGCTCATGTTACAGGATTGGCCAAGGGAAAGGAAGAGTCGTGGCTGAAACCTTGGAGCATGTTGAAGTGAGTGCATCATAAAGTCCATATCTTTTTTTGTTTTCCGCAGGTTCAACAACTAATAGTGATCCATGTGGATTGCATTCAGTGAACCATGACATCTGAACTCTGGACTATTTCCCTCAGTCATTTGCAGACACAAGAGGTACTCAGCAACAGATTGCCGACAACCATAGTTGGTGACTAACATAATATCAGTAACGTGATGACCAGCGTCATCAGTGCTCTTCATAGTAGAGATTCATTCCTCTGAGATCCAAACAACATACAGTCACTTACATTGAAGTATGAATACCAGTAGTAAATTGCTCCAATACCATGATCAGAGGTAGGAGACTGGATAATGGAAGGTACAAAAAAAGTAGCAAAGGTAAGGTAGTGGAACATGACCAATTGTACCTATGTCAACTTCGCGTAATCTATCTGATCAGAATAAGTACAGTATCCTAATGAAATTACAGACTGGATGCAGCAAGTCTTCAGACAAATGTAACCAAAAATGATAACTTTTGAGGGGTAGGGAATGTGAGGGGTGTCTTCCGTTCCCATTCCTCCCACAGTTGCGGTCCGGAGGGGGCAGCGAAGGCATACTGCCGAGGCATTGCCGAGTTGCGTATGCGAATCCGACTCTCCAGGGAACCTCACGTCGCCAGTAGAAATTAGAATTTCAGGCGACGTCATCCGACCAACGGCAAGCTTGAAAACAGGAAGCAGACTTCGCTTCCTGTAGACAGCCATCTCCTGACAAAGAACATTGTGATACTCTTCGAAAGCTCGAGTTCGATTTGACGTGGTCTGAACACAGCTGCTGTACTGACACTCGTCCACCCGACTTGCCTTCACCTGTCGGGGTTTCGCTGCCCGCGCGACCGGTTTGTTCTGAGACGGCGGCACAGCGGAACAGCGGAAGCGGCCCTTTGTGACGCGGGAGAAAGCTGGAGAGGCCTCCGACGCGGAGCTTAGCGCCCTCCAGGGGTCCGGCTCATTAAAACCTAACGACGCCCTCTGCTGCAGACGGCGGCGCGAGCAACAAGTACCTCTGCGCTGGGCTGCCCTGACAGGCTGCTGGCTACGGGCTGCTGGTTGTTTGCTGGCCGCCATAGTCGCGTGCGCGTGCGGTGTCTGCTCCCACTCCTCGTATCGACTGCGCCGAAAATGGGTCACTGGGGGCCGAGGCCAACTAGCTCCCCAGGCGCCACGGCGCTGTCAGATTAGCCTCTTCCCGACCTGTCCACGTCTCAGTAAGCACTCTAGATGGCACCGCACGGCGCGTGGAGGAGGGTGCGCCCCCCCCCCCCCCAAAAAAAAAGAAACATTTCGCCTTCAAGGTGATTTGACGCACTAGCATTCTTCGATTTTCTTCTTAGTTCTCATAAGAACTTGAAAGATTTGCTTCTGGGTGTCTATACTAACGTGAAAAAAACTCGCGATACCAAGAAGTACTTGTGCGACATAAACGAAAGTTGGTAGGCATATTGCTACATATGAAAGACTATGTCTACTCAGATTTCGCCCCAGTCCATTAAGAGTGGCGCTAGTAATGCCACTATGAGGATCCAAATCAGATTTGCTTTAAATACACGTTGTAACGGTCGTGAGCTTTAGTTGCCCTTGAGACTGGACGTGGTGAATTGATGTTAGTCAAGAATGCCTTTAAGCCGATAAAGGCGCCATTGTGAACACCTCACTGAGTTTCAATGAGGTCGTGCAATAGGGCTACGAGAAGCTGGATGTTCCTTCTCCGATATTGCCGAAAGACGTGGCAAGAATGTACGAGTGTCACTTCAAAAGAAATGCACACAACTTTTTTTTTTAAATCCATCTTTTATCTTACGTATTTGAAAGTTTTACAGTTTGTAGATACATCCTTTAGGAACAATATTTTCATTTCTCCACATAATTTCCATCACTCTCAACTGCCTTACGCCATCTTGGAACCAGCGCCTGTATACCCGCACGGTGAAATTCTTGACCAACTTGTTGGAGCCACTGTTTGGCATCGTGCACAAGGGAGTCATCATCTTCAAACTTTGAGAGTCTTTCAGTTTGCCAAAGAGATGATAGTCATATGGAGCCAGGTCAGGACTGTAAGGCGGGTGTTTCAGTGTTCTCCATTCGAGTTTTGTGATCGCTTCCATGGTTTTTTGACTGACAGGTGGCCGTGCATTGTCGTGCAACAGCAAAACATCCTGCTTTTGCCGATGTGGTCGAACACGACTCAGTTGAGCCTGAAGTTTCTTCAGTGTCGTCCCATATGCATCAGAATTTATGGTGGTTCCACTTGGCATGATGTCCACAAGCAAGAGTCCTTCGGAATAGAAAAACACCGTAGCCATAACTTTTCAAGCAGAAGGTGTGGTTTTGAATTTTTTTTTCTTGGGTGAATTTGCATGATGCCACTCCATTGATTGCCTCTTCGTCTCTGGTGAAAAATGATGGAGCCATTTTTCATCACCTGTCACAATTCGTCCAAGAAATTCATCTCCACCATTCTTGTACTGTTCCAAAAGTTCGCTGCGTACCGTTTTTCTTGTTTCTTTGTGAGCCACTGTCAATATCCTGGGAACCCACTTGCCACAAACCTTTTTTAACGCCAACTCTTTCAGTATTCTGCAAACACTTCCTTCCCCTATCCCAACGTAGCATGACAATTCGTTCACTGGATGCGTCTGTCAGCAGTCACCAATTCATTAACTCTCAGCACATTGTCTGGAGTGTGTGCAGTACGAGGCCTGCCGTTGCAAGGACAATCCTCAATATTGCCGTGCCCACTTTCATCGCGTAATCTGCTTGCTTGCTGTACTGAGATCGACAGCTCCACCTCCATACACCTTTTTCAACCTCTTTTGGATGTTTCCCACTGTCTTGTTTTCACAGCACAGGAATTCTATGACAGCATCTTGCTTCTGACGAACGTCAAGTGTAGCAGCCATCTTGAAGACATGCTGTGACGGCGCCACTCACGGGAACAGGTTGAACTAAGTTTGAAAACAAGCGGGAAGGATGTATCTACACACTGTAAAACTTTCACACATGCACAATGAAAACTGTATTTTTACTAAAATAGTGAGCATTTCTTTTGGAGTGACCCTCGTAGCCACTGTACGCGATTACCGCCAGCCGTGGTCACGAGAATGTAAAGTCACAAGAAGACAGGGCTGAGGACGGCCATGTGGCACTACCGAGAGGGAAGACCATCGTGTATGGGTATGGCGCATCGTACTTCATCTACAGCAGCAATACGACGAGCAGTTAACACTCCAGTGACACAACGAACTGTTGCAAATCGATTACTTGAAGGACAGCGCCCAACCAGATGCCCTGTAACGTGCATTCCACTATTCCAAGCCACCGCCAATTGCGGCTTCAGCGCTGTCAAGGGAGAGCTCACTGGAGGGAAAGATGGAGATCTCTTGTATTTTCTGATGAAAGCCGGGTCTGCCTCGGTGCCAGTGATGGCCGTGTGTTGGTTAGAAAAAGGCCACTTGAGGACCTGTAACCAACCTGTGTGCGTGCTAGACACACTGGACCTACACATGGAGTTGTGGTCCGCGGTGCGATTTCATATTTTTTTTTTTAATTTTTTCATATGACAGGGTTAGCACTCTCATGGTTATGTCACGCCCCTTAACTCCAAAATTTTACGTCAATCTGGTGATTCGACCTGTTGTGCTGCCATTCATCAACAGTCCTCCGGAGGGTGTTTTCCAGCAGGATAATGCTTCCGTCATACCGCTGTTATAGCCCAACATGCTGTACAGCGTGTAGTTGTGTTGCCTTGGCCTGGTCGATCACCAGATCTGTCTCCAGTCGAGCACATGTGGGACATCATCGGACGACAATTCCAGCGACACGCAATTCAGCAGGTATGACGCCATGGACATTGAGGTGCGTGAAAAACTAGCTTTTGTTTAAAATATAGTGCGAACTACCCAGTTTACATTCATCCAGTGTTTTACAATGAGAGCACTTAGCTACTTCCAACAACCTTTCCTAAACGTTTTCTCGCTTATCCGCTTAAAGACCAATATTTATCACATTAGCTCATTTGCAAGGTCATCAAAGGTCTGACGCTGATTTATACATGTTACTTCGATTCTTTAAAAAATCGGGGGTTTACTGGTCAATTCCATAAGGCCGACCGATGCAGTTCTCGAAAGCACTCGAAAAAATCGACTTTCAAGTTTTCTGAGCACTGTTAACCACAAGAAAATTTATGTAAGTAATCAAAACGCCCATAGAGATGCACTACTGGCCATTAAAATTGCTACACCAAGAAGAAATTCAGATGATATACGGGTATTCATTGACAAATATATCATACTAGAACTGACATGTGATTACATTTTCACGCAATTTGGGTGCATAGATCCTGAGAAATCAGTACCCAGAACAACCAACTCTGACCGTAATAACGGCCTTGATACGCCTGGGCATTGAGTCAAACAGAGCTTGGATGGCGTGTACAGGTACAGTTGCCCATGAAGCTTCAACACGATACTACCGTTCATCAAGAGTAGTGACTGGCGTATTGTGACGAGCTAGTTGCTCGGCCACCATTGACCAGACGTTTTCAATTGGTGTGAGATCTGGAGAATGTGCTGGCCAGGGCAGCAGTCGAACATTTTCTGTATCCATAAAGGCCCGTACAGGACCTGCAACATGCGGTCGTGCATTATCCTGCGCAAATGTAGGGTTTTGCAGGGATAGAATGAAGGGTAGAGCCACGGGTCGTAACACGTCTGAAATGTAACGTCCACTGTTCAAAGTGCCGTCAGTGCGAACAAGAGATGACCGAGACGAGTAACCAATGGTACCCCATACCATCACGCCGGGTGATACGCCAGTATGGCGATGACGAAGACACGCTTCCAATGTGCGTTCACCACGATCTCGCCAAACACGGATGCGACCATCATGAAGCTGTAAACGGAACCTGGATTCATCCGAATAAATGACGTTTTGCCATTCGTGCACCCAGGTTCGTCGTTGAGTACACCATCGCAGGCGATCCTGTCTGTGATGCAGCGTCAAGGGTAACGGCAGCCGCGCGGGATTAGCCGAGCGGTCTAAGGGGCTGCAGTCATGCACTGTGCAGCTGGTCCCGGCGGAGGTTCGAGTCCTCCCTCGGGCATGGGTGTGTGTGTTTGTCCTTAGGATAATTTAGGTTAAGTAGTGAAGTGTTGGCAGAAGTGCCAACACCTTGTAACTAGAGGAGGCCGAAATGCACGCTAAGCTCACGCAGGATGGCGTGAGGTCTGGAACAGGTCAATGTAATTTAATGTAGCAAATAAAGTACGGAGTTGAAGTAATACTTAACTTTATTCCATAATTGGAGAACATAGGTCTTGACTATACATAAGTACAATCTCCATCAATTGGTAATGGCGCCTTGCTAGGTCGTAGCAACAGACGTAGCTGAAGGCTATGCTAACTATCGTCTCGGCAAATGAGAGCGTATTTGTCAGTGAACCATTGCTCGCTAAGTCGGCTATACAACTGGGGCGAGTGCTAGTACGTCTCGCTAGACCTGCCGTGTGGCGGCGCTCGGTCTGCCATCACTGACAGTGGCGACACGCGGGTCCGTCGTATACTAGCGGACCGCGTCCGATTTAAAAGCTACCACCTAGCAAGTGTGGTGTCTGGCGGTGACACCACAAGTAGTGTGTAAGCTTAGGGACTGATGACCTTAGCAGTTAAGTCCCATAAGATTTCACACACATTTGAACATTTTTTGGGTAACGCCAGCCATGATCTCCGAGCTGATAGTCCATGCTGCTGCAAACGTCGCCGAACTGTTCATGCAGTTGGTTGTTGTCTTGCAAACGTCCCCATCTGTTGGCTCAGGGATCGAGACCTGGCTGCACAATCCGTTACAGCCATGCGGATAAGGCGCCTGTCATCTCGATTGCTTGTGATACGAGGCCGTTGGGATCCGGCACGGCGTTCCTTATTACCCTCCTGAACCCACCGATTCGATATTCGGCTAACAGTCATTGGATCTCGACCAAAGCGAGCAGCAATTTCGCGATACAATAAACCGCAATCACGATAGGTTACAATCCGACTTTTATCAAAGTCGGAAACATGATGGTACACATTTCTCCTCCTCACACGAGGCATCACAACAACGTTTCATGAGGCAACGCCGGTCAACTGCTGTTTGTGTATGAGAAATCGGTTGGAAACTTTCCTCATGTCAGCACGTTGTAGGTGCCTTCACCGGCGCCAACCTTGTGTGAATGCTCTGAAAAGCTAATCATTTGCATATCACAGTATCTCCTTCCTGTCGGTTAAATTTCGCGTCTGTAGCATGTCATCTTCGTGGTGTAGCAATTCTAATGGCCAGTAGTGTACATCCACTTTTCAGAAGCTAGCCGTGGACAGATTGGAGCAGTGTTAAGCGAAATGTTCACTGGTAATTTCTGCCGTCAGACGTCAAATGCACTTAGTTGGATGTAATCTATGCAAAGTTACACAACATCAGTCTAACACAAGACCTTTTTTGCGGAAGATGTCAATTACAGCATACCCAGTCATCTATTAGGACGAAAATGCGATCTGGTTGCGGATGGGCAAGTTCTCCACCACTACAGACGCGAATGTCATTTTCCAGTCAGACTGTCACGTGTACCCGGGAACCAGGCACCGGTCGTAAACTTGGCACGTAGTTCACTTCACTCGCTACTCAATACCCATAGCCGCTCTGGACGTGTTTGACTTTCAGTCGTATCTGCAACAGGAACACTGGATTGTGTGACAAGAATGTGACAGAAAATACGTTGAGTGGTTCCAAAAGTTTCATCTCTGTTAGTTTGCATTGACGAGGAAATGTTGGAATTCAAACAGGAACGACAACGCACTTGAGGCACTAATGGTCAGGTCTGGTAGAATAATTTTAACTGAGAAAGAAACAGAAGAATAACAATGGAAAAAACACTGCAAACTACAGCGTGAGAAGCTAGCCTTGGTAGGCATTTTTGGAAAGAGGATAGGCTATTTGGGGAGATGAGAAGCCCATAAAAAAGTGGTGGGGGGAGGGGGAGGGAGGGGGAGGGAGGGGGGAAAGTAACGGAGCGTGTAGATTTGTAGTAGCGCAATTGTAAGAACCTTGGTTCGATTCTCGTTAGAGGCAATTTTTTAAAATATTTTCGTCAATTCTCTACTTATTAGCAAACTCAAACTTTCCCTAACAAGTACAGAAATATAAATTTTTAGAAGAAACAGCATGTTTTGTATTTAGTTACTAATCACGTGGAAAAGTGTGCACTCAATAGAAGTTAAAAATCTGGTACAGGAAAGTAAAATCCCTTATTGTGAAAAGAAAAAAATTACATGTACATATATCAATATTATTGATCAGTTATTTACTATCCTGTAATTTTAGCCGTCGTGTTTGTTCATTGTTAATTACAATTCTTCATCCTTATGTTGACTGTGGACGGAACACAGTGTAAGGAAAATGGAGGAAATGCTGTTTCCGGGAGTACATAATATCGTTAGCACTGGGAACGGTGTAACCTTAGTGCAGTGAACGTATTGGTTTAAATTCGTGATGGTGTACAACAGCAGCCAGCCACAAATATGTTTTATGTTACTTTATTCCAAAATTACTGTTACCGGTTTGGAATTGATACAATCATCGTCAGACGGCTTTCATGGTTCCGTCAGAATACCGCCTGATGACGAATTACATCAATTCAAATCGCTAACGGCGCTTTTGAATAAAGTAACATAGAACACATTTGTGGCCGGTTGCTGTTGTACGCCATTAAAAAATTATATGACGTAACAGTCACGGTCCCCGTCATGTCTTCTTTTCATAAATTCGTAGAAAATGTTGTTATTTATAATACAGTAAACACGGGCAATTATCACGTCGCTCGAAATCTGTTGAAATAAATTTTTCATTCAAGTAGAAGTGAAAAAACTGACGTTTGCTAGGATTGTTACAGTTCATGATTACGAGGACAGAAGAGACGCTCTCATCTACGGACGATTCAGTAAATTTAAAAATACGTTTTGTAATAAACAGCGCTCAGAAAACTTGAAAGTAGATTTTATGAGTGGTTTTGAGAATTGCGTCACACTGCTCTGAGGAACTGATATCCGGGCGTTACACTGTATGAAGAACATCGAAGAGAGCCATTCCGTATCGTCCTCTTGTCATCTCCACAACAACGCTTTCAGCAAAAGTACGATAATGTGAGGAGCTGTGGCCTTCATTCCGAAGACTGGTTTGATGCAGTTCCCCACGCTACTCTGTCCTGTACGAGACCCTTCACCTGCGTGTAACAACTACAGCCAACAGTCATTTGAACCCACTTACTGCACTGAAGCCTTCGTCCGTCTCTAGAATTTTTGACACCCCCCTCCCCCCAATCCCACGTCCCTCCATTATGAAACTGACGAATCCTTAATCACTTCTTTTAGCCAAGTTTGCACCATAATTTTCTTTCCTCCCCAATTCGATTTAGTACGTTATCGCTAGTGACCGATCTCCCCATCTTCAGTATTCGAAGGTTTCCACTCTCTTCTTGTCTCAGCTGCTTTATGTTTCACTTCTGTACACGGCTACACTCGAGACGAATACCTTCAGAAAAAGCCTTCTAACACTTAAATTTATATTGAATATTAGCAAAATTCTTGTTTTTAGAAACGCTTTCCGCGCTACTGCCAGTCCACCTGTCTCATTTCCTAATCTAATTCACTCAGAATCGTCTGAAGTATTTCAACTATATTCCGTTATCCATAGTTCACTGTGGTTGATGTTCATCTTATAACCTCTTTCAAGAGGCTAACAATTCTTCCGTTTATCCCATTTGCTAAGCCGTTCGCCATAGCAGACAAAACTGCAACGTCAGTAGCAATCTTGATAATTTTTATTTGTCAGCCCTAAACATTACTTCGCTTTCCAAATTTCTGCTTTGTTTCCTTCTCAGCTCGATCAATGTATAGGTTGAAAATATTGAGGTTAGGCTACGACCGTGTATCACTCTCTTTTCCACTACTGCTTCCCTTTCATGCCCTTCCACTCTTATCACGGCAGTCCCGTTTCTGTACAACTAGGAGATAAGATTTCAGTCCCTGTGTTGAAGGAATTTATATTCACTAGCCAGGATCAATACAGATATAAAATCCTCAGCAAAGAAATACAACTGAATTGTAGAACAGATAGGCCACGCATCATTAACAGTATTTGTGACGAGAGAACAGCGTCATAAACAAGTATGTGACCTTTTCAACTCAACAGCATCACCGATGAATTTAATCCTCGTACGTGTGTGAGAATGGCAACCCTATCGGAGACAAGTAAGATGCTGTTGCGAGGTGGAAACAGTTCTGTGAAAAGTTATATTCTGGAATAAACAACTGTGTGGATAGTCAACCAGTTGAGCAACTTACATCGGAACCTACAATCTTATGCAGTGAAACTGGGGAGTACCCAAAAGACTGTTCTCTTTTCATCCCCTTGAACAAGAATGTGTCAATCAACTTAACTAACCTAAGAACATCACACACATCCATGCCCGAGGCAGGATTCGAACCTGCGACCGTAGCGGTCGCGCGGTTCCGGACTGAAGGCCTAGAACCGCTCGGTCACATCGGCCGACGTTCTTTTGTCATGGTCAACTGTTCCAAGGAGTCAAAGGTGATTCTTCTCGTTGATACTTACGCAAACTAATGAACCCACAGAGCCCTGCGCTGCGACATGACAGATAAAAATCTTCTCTGTTATCAAGCCACGTTAAGCCTATGAGGAACGGTGTTTAGTGCCAGAAGCTGACCGGCCTTCCTACACACGCGAAGTTTTCTGTGGAATGTTCCAGGCACTGTTGATTCGTCTGTATAAGCAGAACACCTTGCCAACTCCGACATGGTTTTATTCCTGATGACGACGGCTGTACAGCTGCACGAACCTCAAGACTTTAGTTCGGTGTTGGGCGGCTTAACAGCGGAGAAGATTTATTCCAGTCTTCTGAACAAACTGAGTGAACACATACTTGAGGAAAAGTGCGGATTGCAAAATGAATCAAAAAATTATATTTCATCGAGACAGTTCACCAGCCAGTCATTTTGCAGTAAGAAAAATTACTTTTAAAAGGTTTATTGCCTACCAGTATCATATAAAATTTGAGAAAGGGTTTTTTTTCATTGTGCTTGTGAGTAAATGCTGTTTCCCCTACCGTCTAAAAAAGTATGGTGACGGCCGAAATCGTTACCATTCGTTGCAGACTGTGCAACTCTACCAAACAATAAACAATTTTAATATGAATTTTATCAGACGTCCCCAGCACGACTGATATGTTGTTCTTTACAGCACGAAAAATGTTTCATCATTGGAATATCAGCCCAGTTCAGCGGCGCCTTCCGACTGTCGCCTGTAATGACAACAGTGTCTAGAACATTCTGTTATTTCCTATGCCAACCTCCTCATCTCAGAGTAGCAAAAGCACTCATCACGTTCAATTATTTGCTGGCTGCATTCCAATCTCTGTCTTCCCAAGTGGTTTTTATTTTCTGCAGGTCCCTTTCAGTATCACGGAAGCTGTTCCAGGGTGCCTATCGTCCTGTTCCTTCTTCTTGACTATCGTTTCCTCGTTATGCTCGCAGATCCTGCTGAGAACCTCGCCTTTTCCTGTCGGTCTCCGTTTAATTCAATATTCTTCTACGTTACCACATCTCAAACGCTTCAATTCTTTTCTTTTCCGGGTTTTCTACAGTCCACAATTTACTTAGATACAATGTTGTGCGCCGGCTGGAGTGGCCGCGCGGTCCTAGGCGCTACAGTCTGGAGCCGAGCGACCGCTACGGTCGCAGGTTCGAATCCTGCCTCGGGCATGGATGTGTGTGATGTCCTTAGGTTAGTTAGGTTTAATTAGTTCTAAGTTCTAGGCGACTGATGACCGCAGAAGTTAAGTCGCATAGTGCTAAGTCATTTTTGCAATGTTGTGCTCCTCAGTCATTTCTGCCTCAAATTAACGTCAATGTTTGATACTAGGAGACTTCTTTCGGCCAGAAATACCCTCTTTATACACGTTAGTTTTCTGTTTATGTCCTTGTTTATTCCACCTTGTGGTATTTCGCTTGTAAGATAGCAGAACTCATCAGTCTACTCCGTGGTTATCAGTTTCTGACACTATGTTTACCGCTAATCTGCTACTCCTCATTACTTTCATATTTTTACGATTTTTGTTCAGTCCATATTATGTAATCATTAAACTATTCATTCCATTCAGCAGGCCCTGTAATTCTCCTTAAGTTCCATTGAGGATACCAATATCATCACCACATCGTATCATTCATATCCTTCAATTCTGAATTTTAATCCCGTTGCTGATCAAAGCTATTAGCCGGAGAAACGTTAAGCATTGACCTAAAAGAGAACTACATTAAACTAAAGGGTGGTTTAGCTTAAGTAAAACATTCGTTGCGCATCAGGCAGACGACTTTTCCTTTTGCCCTAGGATGCAATCATGATCCGACACTACTGTTAGACCTATGACAAGAGAGACAATCATACGTGATAACATTTACAATGCGTGTAGTATGCTACTCTACACATGAGGGTTAATCCTGATTAGATATTGCTACTCGCAGGTGCCATCCAGTTTCAGAATTCCTATGCGGCTGCGTCGTGGGTTCGCATGAGGCTCGCTGGAGGATCTGTCGCCAGGAATGCCGGGCATTTCGAAAGCCACAGAGGTGTGGCATCGGAGCCGGTAGCCATGAGAGGTTGCCCATACACCTGACCACACTGAGGGCAGACCGCCATATTGGGCGCTGAGTATGCAGGCATAGCACCAGGCACTCCACATATGCGTTCAACGATGTGTGCCAGCGGTGAGACATTGTTTCTCGTTAGGAAGGACAGAGGTTCAAATACCCGTCGAGCAATCCAGATGTAATTTTTCCCTTGTTTCTCTAAGTTGCTTGAGGTAAATGTTGGCATGGTTCCTATAAAAAGTTCTCTGCTGATTTCCTTTCGCATTATTCTCCAACCCCAGCATTATCTCCCTCTCTAAGGAACTCTACGTTACGTCGAGATATGTCACTTGGCAGTGACACATCATGTGAAAGTTACTTTCGTCCTTAAGTCTTGCACGCCAGTATACTTACGGCACGCTTTGTCTATTGTAAGATGCGATTCCTTACCTTTTGCACAATTAAACCTATCCGATTCACAAGGATGATGTTCTGCTCTCCTGGTGTTGCTTATGAGTTTGCTACAACATTGTCTAAGCGAGAAACTGAAAAAACTACCATTGTTGATGTTTTATCTGGATAACATGAAACGTGAATCTTGAGGAAGAAATATTTCAGTAGTTCATAGCTAGTACTGGCATTAATAAAAAAATTTGATACAGCAGCGAATGACGCTGTGTACATACAAATGGAGAATTTGGCCGGTATCATTTCGGAAGCATCGTTGCAATGAAGAGTTGAGATCATTTAAAACACAATGGCGACCAAAAAACTGAAGAACCCAGAGGGGGGGAGGAGAAAACGAAATGAAACTTTACGCGGTGAACGAGTATGTAGTTACGAGGGTAATCCTAAAAGTAAGGTCTCCTATTTTTTATAAGTACAGAACTCTGTTTGTGTGGCAGTTGGTCACACTGTTATGAACAATGCTTCAAGCGCTGTGGCTAAACATGCGCACGCCGCGCTGAGGCACTCAGTCTTGGCTTGGCAGCCGTTGAGAATCGAGCTCCCGTTGGATGTTACCGCCAAGTGCGCATTGCGCACAGTTATTCGGCTTTTGAACGCAAAGGGCACTGCGCCGATTGAAATCCATCGCCAATTGACGAAGTGTACGGTGAGTCGTGCATGGATGTCAAAAATGTTCGTAAGTGGTGTAGAGAGTTTGCAGCTGATCGGACCGAAATTCACGACTAACAAAGGAGCGAGAGACCGTCAATTTCTGAGGAGGCAGTGTTGAAGGTTGAGCCACTGGGACCACAATTAACGCTGGCAGGTACTGTGAGACCCTGAAAAATCTCAAACGGGCAATGCAGAACCGGAGAGAGGAATGTTGAGCAAGGGCGCACACATTCTCCATGACAACGCTCGCCCACACGTCGCTCGGCAAACCGTTGCTCTCCTGCAACAGTTTCAGTGGAACATAATCACCCACCTACCCTATAGTCCTGACTTGGCGCCCAGTGACTACCACCTGGACATTTGGCCGGAAAGTGATTCTGCTCCGACGACGAGGCGAATGAAGAGGTTCATGACTTTCTGAACAGCATGGCGGCGAGCTGGTATGACATGGGCATACAAAAACTGCCAGAGCGTCTACAGAAATGCATCGACAGAAACGGTGATTGTGTCGAAAAATAGCTAAATATTGAAACTGTAAACTGATGTAAACCATTGCAGAAATGAACAGGTGTATGTACTTATAAAAAATGGGAGACTTTACTTTTGGGATTACCCTCGTATTTTAGTGATTACAATATCGAGTTAACTTTACAAATAACTTTGCAGTATGAGCCCACTTTGTTGTATGACGCTGCATGTCTTCCAGCCTGGATACATATACTTGATAGTTTTGGAAGGGTGCTGTTATGAGCGGTTGAGGTTATGAACAGGTGATAAATGACATGATTATTGCAAGCGTAAAATGTAAGAACTGAAATATATTTACAGTCAAAATGTACGCTTCTGTTTTGTTATATAACTTCTTTGCTTCGACTGTGGGTCAGAGAGCAGGTACATTCATATACATTGATAAAACAGATCTAACACATGTGATGAAATAGACTGTCGCTGGTAATACAACTCGAAGCACTGTTCATTAGAAACTCTTACTCGTAGCAATGTTCAAAGACAAAATTCATGAACATACGCAAGGACTGGTTGTCTCTGACTCTGTCTGCGCTGAACACGGTACTCTCCTCGCTGCTTGCTTCGTGTAGAACTGACCTCGTGTCCTTGTGTCGGTCTATTTCAAGACAGGCTGCCAACGGTGGCGCAGAAGACTTCTGTGGCTGTGTCTCGCTACTTCAGTCTCACTGGTGTGGACCGCGATGCTCTGACAGCAAGGAGCTTCTACACTGATCAGCAGAACATAATGACTACCTACCTAATAACCGGAATGTACACCTTTGGCAACGACAACAGCAGTGAAGCATCGCGGTATGACAGCAATGAGGCCTTGGTAGGTCGATGGAGGACTTAGCATCACATCTGTACACACAAGTCACCTAATTGTCTTAAATTCCGGGGAGAGGGGCTATGAGCTTTGACGCCACGTTCAATAAGATCCCAGATGTGTTCGATTGGGTGCAGATGTGGTGCGTTGGCAGGGGGAAGGGGAGGGGGGGGGGCAGCACGTCAATTGGAAGTCATCACTGTGTTCCTCGGACCACTCCATCACACTCCTGGCCTTGTGACACGGCGCGTTATCTTGCTGGAAAATGCCACTGCTGTCGGAAAACATGATCGTCATGGAGGGGAGTACGTGGTCTTCCACCAGTGTACGATAGTCCTTGGCCGTCGTGGTGTCTTGCACGACCTCTACTGGACCCATGGATGTCCATGAGAACGTTCCCTAGTGCATAATGGATCGAATGCCCGACGAGTCGCGCAGTTTCCAAAATTCTCTTGCCGAGCCTCCGGGTCATCACAATCTGCCCTCGGTCAGACTCACATACATCGCGCACCTTCCCCATTCTACATACGGACAGCACACTCACTGACACTACATGCATCGTGCGTGTTTCTGACTAGCAGTCACTCCTCGCTGCTGTCACCGGTACGGGTTTATATCGATAGAGGGTCGATGGTCGTAATGTCTTGGCTGATCAGTGCATGTGATGTCGATGGCAGAAGTGCTACACCTATCGACGACACGACAGCTGTTGCATCCTCTCCTAAGCCACTGACCCCTCGACTGTTGCAGCAGATCCTCCCTGTATGCTTTATCCTGAATACTTTAACCGGCACAGACGTCAGAGTTGGTCCCACGCATTTTCTTTCGGAGGCAGAAGTAGAGATCTTGCTGGTCACGGGAATAGAGACACGAAACATGTGTTCAGGGGCATTGTTGTGTTGAAAAATGACACCACAAAACTATCGCATGAGAAGTAACACATGAGGTCGTGGGATGTCTTTGACGTATCGTTGTACTGTCAGAGTTCCACAATCACTGGCAGCCATGACCTGAATTCATACCCTTCACTTACCCGCAATACTTGACGATGACGACGACGACGACGACGACGTCGTCGATGGTCATATGGGACAGTGCAGAACGATGGTTAATCGCTGAACATAATGTAACACCATTCATCAGTTTGGCGGTTACAGCACCACTCCAAATTCAGCCATTTGTGTCGTGGTGTTAACGGCAGCCGACACTTGGGACAGTAATTCGCTAGTCTGGGTGCTGCTATCCTCTTATATGGTGCGAGATGATACAGAATTTTACAGGGAGTCCAGTATTTGTTTTCCGATGACAGTCGCAATCGTGTGGGGGTTACGATGTGCTTGGTGTACAATAATGCTATCCTCCATTATGGTGGCCAGACGTGGTCGACTGAACCCTTCGCAATGAGTATGTCTTCTGTCATGTTAACATGCAGTTCAACACTGAGATACTGTCACATATGAATGTCCCATAAATCTTTATATAGCTCGATACGACCATTTGACCAAATGGAGACCCAAAACGAGCCCCTTTCAGTGTCGAGTTCTGATAACGCTTTCTCGCATGAGTACGTGGCAACTCCGTGTACTTTACAATGATCACTGAACAACACTAAAAACGAACGATACTTCTCTCTGGTGGCTATTTTACCTGTCACAGAGAAATGCATCTCTTAGTGTTTGCATACCAGCCGATGGTGTGTTCGTGTACCAAGTTACATGTTTCGTGAGTGCTTCACTTTTTTTGTCGGGCAGTGTATTTACGTCGCTGTTCGCTTCCGGTAGCTGAATGGTCAGCGTGACGGATTGTCAATCCTCTGGGACCGGGTTCGATTCCCGGCTGGGTCGGGGTATTTTCTCCACCGAGGGACTGAGTGTTGTGCTGTCCTCATCATCATCCTATCATCCTCATCGACTGCAGGTCGATGAAGTGGCGTCAAATTGAAAGACCAGCAGCCGGCGAACGGTCTGCCCGACGGGGGGTCCTAGCCATACGATTAAATAAATAAATTTACGTCGCTCGAACGACTTTATATCAGTCACAGCTACAATGCTGAGGTAATGCACGCATTAAAATATATCTGGAACAGTGGACACTATTCTGGAGCACGTCAGCCACATTCCCGTCACATGCGTTCTTCTCAGCTACGGACAGTAGAGCTGTTGAGATACGGACGGGAAAGCCTCATTAACACGCGCGTCCGCTGCTGGTGGTGACGCGGCAGTTGTCACCCTGCCCGAGCGCTCGTTACGTCACCATCACCCATCCCCAACCCCCTCCAGCGTCTGTGGTCGACGTTAATCACCCTCCACACGTCCCCGGCGGCGGGTTCTCCTTCAGTCCACAGGCGCAAGAACTGGGCGCGCTAGACACGTTCACGTCTCGTGTGTCTGTGACGTGTGAACTATCGCTCTAACGTTTCATTCCAATTCTTGCATTTCTTCTGCTTTCGGTGAATACGTATATTGTAATAACGCTTAACATGATCTCTCATATTTGAGATTTGAGCTCAGATCCCACGCTTGCAGAAAATAATAATGAATTAAGGGTGGTCTGCCGTTTTGCAAGTACTTAAATTATTAACGAGTTTGTTTGCGTGGCCGTCCTCCGCAGCAAGCACAAAAATACTTGTTTTGTAAATAAAAACCGTATTTTCTTTGCTGCGCTGTATTTTATTTCTCTCAGACGCGTGTCACCTTTTTCACTTTAAGGCATCACCAGTAGGGTCTAGAATGATATGTGTTATTTGTAGATTATGATACAGTTCATGTCTCATTTTTGTGCATATAAGTGATTAGTTACAGTTCCTCGCGTCTTTGGTTGGCACCTACGTTTCTATTCGTCTGGTCACATGCTGCACATGATCAGATGGGAGGAAAACTCAGATCCCACTGATGATGCCTTAAACTGAAAAAGGCGAAACGCGTCTGAGAAAATACAGTACAGTACAGCAAGAAAAGGCGGTTTTTAATAACAAAACAAATACTTAAATTGTTAAGTTTGTTTGTGTGGCCATCTTCCGCAGCAGCTGTTAACATCTGTTATTATAGGTTATCTGTCTTGAGCTGACTGTAATGTAATGTAATTAAAAGGAATTACACCAGACGCGTTTCGCTTTTATTTAGAAAACGTCTTCTGTGGCAGTCTGTAAATTGGATACATACGTTTGTACATTTATTTTTTGATTCTTTTAGGTAAAAAACAGTGTTTTCTTTACGAAGTTAGTCTGTAAGCTACTTCCGGTGTTTCCTTACATTGTCTGCACCTTTCCCTCTTGCTAGCAGTGGTTGGTGTCGACAGGCTTCATTTCACATCTGCAGTTTGTGGCATTTTGCATTATTTCCTGCGCTGCATTATTTATAATTGACTTTCTTAACTGTTTTTCATTCATTACTGCTACAGTGTTTATGCCTATTCGTTTGTTTTCGTTCATGTTGTGTGTGTTGCCAACCTATGAAATGATTTTGTGTGTGTGTCAGAGAGAGAGAGAGAGAGAGAGAGAGTTAACAAATGGTCTTCTATGTAGGTAGAGGTAGAGACGTGAGAGGTGTGTTTTTCTTTTTTTTAGATGCTCAAGCACGTACAGTGCAAGCTGTTACTGATGATATGTTTGACTGATGGGGCTGCTGAGCGCTATACCACCTACTGCACTCCCCTGACTTAAGCCCTCATAAGTTCATTTATAAACTGAAGGAAACACTTCACGGCCGGCCGGAGTGGCCGAGCGGTTAAAGGCGCTACAGTCTGGAACCGCACGACCGCTACGGTCGCAGGTTCGAAATCTGCCTCGGGCATGGATGTGTGTGATGTCCTTAGGTTAGTTAGGTTTAAGTAGTTCTAAGTTCTAGGGGACTTATGACCACAGCAGTTGAGTCCCATAGTGTTCAGAGCCATTTGAAACACTTCACGGCATTCGCTTCATAACTGCTACAAATTCGTCGGGCAATAAACAACGCCACTCGAACTGTCAACACAACTGGCACTGTTAAGGGTATCCCATGATTTCCACATTGCAGGCAACGGGTTATACACAATGCTGGTGACTACTGTGAAGGGCAGTAAAACTTTGAAGCACGTATCTTTTTTGTACAAGCTGTAAGTAAATAGTTGCCACCATTAAAGTACCAATCCGCGTATTTGGGCATTGAAGCTAAATAATAATTTATGTACTGCAGAAAGGTGGACTCATCCTTAATTCATTATTGCTTAACATAATGTCTGCATCCACATCCTTAATCTGTGAAGAGTATGGCAGAGGGTACTTTCTTTTGAGCTCTTCCCGTTATATTCGTGTACGGAGCACGGGAAAAATAATTTTTTAAATGCCTCTGTGCGGTGAGTAATTAGTACGTTCTCTCTTCGCGGTCACTACGGGAGTAATAGACAGTATGTAGTGAACAGTAGTACACTACTGTTTGCGAATGCATCAACACCAAGGACGAGATATACGATTAAAATTAAATTTATTCCACAGATTGGGGATAGCACAACGCACAAATTAGAATTAAGAAACTGTGTAGTGCTGTGACCGTGAGAATTCAGTATGGTACGTATCCGGCACACGCTGCAACCAGAGCGTGTAGACCAGGCGCAGCTTCTAGTTAAAGGCACTGAGGTCGTGCCTCTCAAAAATAAATATAGAAATACACTTTTCAATAGTAGATTACAGAATTTAAATTTTCAGGACGCATTTGTAATATTTGCCATACCAATTTACATAATGATAGTTGAAAGTATCTAATGAAAAAATATTTAATGATGGAAAATTTTGGGAAGTATCTAATAGAATGAAAATTATTTAATTTGGAAATTTCTAATGAAAGGAACTTTGAACATTGCCAGTATTAAATGCAACTAACATTGTCCCAGAAATGCACACTTACAATGGGTATACATTACGTGTCGGGAATGTTTTCATGACTAACTTATTTCACTGCACACAAGGGAATCCCTTTCGAAATGAGATCTGTAATTAGACCCTGATAACAGCTTGCCTGAACCACACGCTCGGTTCTGTTCTGTATCAATGTAGCTGCCAATGGCAATACTGTTGCAACATAATAAGCTGAAAAGAACAGCGCTGTGTTGCATGCTCTACAGTTTGCTAAGAAAGACAACACACTATCCACTCACAGTTCTATTCATTTTCTAGCGTTAAAAGGTTTTTTTGTTTGTCTTTTCACATTTAACCAAATATAACATTGATGTTGATAATTCATGGCAATGTTTGCCGACAAGGTAAAGAATGCAACCTTTTAACACTAGATTGCGTACTCACGGCAGTTCTCCTTGGCCGTTTCTTGGTACGACTTGGAAAAAGAGAAAAATTAATGAATGATCGATGATGCGTCGGTTCTCGATTGTGTTTAGGAGACGTACGGATTGATTGCGTGAAAATAGTTTCTCAAATGACCTCTTAACCCGGATTGCTTTCACGCAATCAGACTCTTCAATGAAATTACCTAAGGGACCTATTTGAATAATAAAAAAAAATTGGAAATGAATGCAAAACAGTGAAATTTTGTAAAAAAAGTTGTCAGATCGTAAATTGAACACGTTAATGGTCTCCCAAATACAATCGACACCCCGCGATAAAGAGCGAACCTGTAACAAAGTTCATTTAAACATAAACATTATTTGTGGTTAATTTAAAGAAAAGAATAAGCATAGATTTTCTGTACAGTGGAGGAAAAGTATATTTTTAAAGAAGAAAGGCGTTAAACTATAAACATTACCAAATTTACAATGAATACAAAACTTACATTTTTATGTTTTTCTCATACATGGAGCAGTCCAACAATCGCTGCTTTTGTATGTGTGATATTTTGTAAAAATTAAATGTCCTGGCGTGCGCGTACGTATTTTTTATCGTCACAAAGTTTACAAAAGCGTTTTTGTTTTCTTGGTGATAACGTGGTTTTTCACACCAAAAGAAATATAACTTGTAGCGGTGCTACACAACACGTCTTAACAAGTCGGCAACCAAACATCAAAGGTAATGAAGTACATGTTAACATATCGGCGACCAGAAGTACAACCAACTATAAAGACTCTAGAATTTTCCTAACAAATGATAAATTGTTCTTTCTTCTGTTTCGCAGCTTCTTGATATCAAGCGCTGCGGCAATGATTTTAAATATCTGCGCCCAGCGAGTCATAGTATTTAAAAGTACCTTTTAAACGCTGGCCGCGCGTCTTGGTGTAGGCGAACGTTATAAACAGATTTCGTTTTTTTTTACTCTCGTGTTGTCATGCTTAGTATCACTCAAACTACAGCTTGGTGGCTGTCCTTTTCTCATATGCAAAATGTCTGAAATCCAATAATATCACAATTTGCTAACTATGCTCTTAGTGCTCGTTGCATTCTTAATGTATTCAAAACGTATAATATTTAAGAAAAGGAAGAGTCAGATTATAAATGAAAAATAAAATGAAATCAGAACATATTTAATTTTCTCAACATTGAAAATGTGGTGTCACCGCCAGACACCACACTTGCTAGGTGGTAGCCTTTAAATCGGCCGCGGTCCGTTAGTATACGTCGGACCCGCGTGTCGCCACTATCAGTGATTGCAGACCGAGCGCCGCCACACGGCAGGTCTAGAGAGACTTCCTAGCACTCGCCCAGTTGTACAGCCGACTTTGCTAGCGATGGTTCACTGACAAATTACGCTCTCATTTGCCGAGACGATAGTTAGCATAGCCTTCAGCTACGTCATTTGCTACGACCTAGCAAGGCGCCATTACCAGTTACTATTGATGCTGTAAAACATGTACCGTCAAGAGCGATGTTCACCAATTATGGATTAAAGTTAAGTATTCCAGCAGCTACGTACGTTTTTTGCTAGTATAGATTCCTTGTCCTGTTCCAGACCTCACGCCAGCCTGCGTGAGCTTAAACGCGTGCCTTTCGGCTTCCTCATAGTGGGTTGGCTGTCTTGCCAATCCACAACATAAAATCTAATATTTAAACTCTTTTAATGAAATTACTCGTTCTTTTTAATCCTATCACATACACCAAACATTAGCAAGTATAAAAGAGCTATCAGTTTCACTTTTAAATTTTTATTCAAAATCTCTTTTTAGCTGACACGAGTGAATGGAACTTGCTAATACCCAGGACAAATGACTGAACAATTATATCCTTCACCTAACGCTCTAAACAAATGAAAAATTAAATTTAACAAACTACAACAATCGCTAAATGTGCACAAAGCAGCGCTACAAATACCTTTTGACTGCTGAGTCGTTTCTGCCTGAAAATCAAATTACAATAATCTTTACTCCAATGATACTCAATTCTCAGCTATTCTCTACTTTCCAAAATTTCTCATTTTCAAAAGGGAACGATTTTCTGTGAATCAGAGCTCATCAATTAAGCCGACCGATCACCGTTACCTCTCGCCCAAGACTCGACTACGACTCGCTCTCCCCTCTACTGCTGCTCTGCCAGACCGCTCGCTGCTTTACTCAACAATCCTTTTCTTAATACTCAAAGATACTGTATCCTTTCAAATGTCGAAGCCTTACTAATATATCTATGGAAATTTTAAAGTCTTTACAATCGATCTGTTATAGAAACGGCTGATGAAACTTGTGCTACGAAAAGTTATGTCTCAATAAATAGATGCATTAGAGCCAATCCACACATTACAAATACAGTCGACACACTGTTTTTATAAGTAGAATTTCTTCATTATGTAAGTGGCAATTAACGTGTTTCTCCAAGATTCTTCTATAACACAAGTCAAATTGACCAATAAAATTTTCCTATGTAATGTCAAGTAGGTGGCTTTCTCCTTAGACGAACCTTTCACAGTTTCTTGAGCTTCTGATATCGACTGATCTTTTTCGAACAGTTGGTAGATAAAGCTGCGCCGTGAAATACTGGTTAAGCTCTATAAAAGAAGTTTACAGGCTAGGCGTCTACAGAGTACAGTTCTTATAGACATGCTAAAGGCTTAGCTGTTCCAGCCTAGTCGTCCTACATCATGTCTACGTCATGTATAATTCACAAGCAGGTTTTATTGAAGCCCATATCTGGTATGTTTTATACATGGTTTTATATTATAACTAACATCCTCTGAATAAAAGCTGTTTCAAAGCACTAGCACACTCAGAATCTCTTGAAAACGCTTCGTTATTTGTACAATTTAATGTAAGAAAATGACGGGATGAGTCCCATTGGTGGTTAATGGCTTTTCGTATTTCGTTGTTCCGGTATTATATCTTTCGTATTATGAAAGCATGCCATTTAAAGGTAATGGCGCGTTGAAGACGTGTAAAAAATGTGTTATAATTAATTGTCACTTAATGGCATATAGGCGAGATTCCGGTAATGTAGTGGGTTTAGTGATTGACCGCAGAGTTATAGAATTGAAATTCATGGTTTGGCGTCCTGCAATCTTTAATTTTTTTTATTCGCATTCGCGTTTCCTGAAGGATACTTTCACTTTCTTATTAATTTAATAGAAGTATATTCTGCAGTATTAGATGTTATGTACGGTACACGTTTGAGCTCTCTTTCTCAGGAGAGAGTTTATTTCATTGTGTGAACATGCTAGAGAAAAAGTGCTGGCGGTACATTGTTTTCTGTGTCCTTGCTTGATCCGATCACAATTCGGAATTTATTCATCTAAAAATCACAGCACAAGATCCGCGTTGTCATGGAAACAACACTCTTTCATACTACGAGCTCGTAAACGTCGTGGACTGATGACGCACAAAACGTTCAACGTCTCACATTTGGAACTGAAAACACAAAAAACATTAAACATGCAGCGGAGCTAAAATATGCATCATTAAATATCTCTCCAAAGCGTGTTTTTTGGTACGATTTGTTGTGATAAAGTATCGGAAAATCACCTAAATATATTACCTGTTGATCTTATACTGGAGTTATATTTTTGGTACTATTTAGTAGTTGTTCATGAAACATAAAGACGATACAGTATGTAAACTTTTGGCCACGGTATGATATTCCCCCCCCCCCCTCCCCTGTGGTGTCAGACTGATGTGTTACAGAGCCCAAGGTCTAGGTATGTTCAAATAGATAAGTATCGAAGCCTCCCACAATACCGAAATTGGCAGCCGCGCCTAGTCTAACCTTATGCTCTGGAATTAAAGAGGGCCTCGATATCCTGTTGTAGAACACAGTTACTGTCATTCAGTTTGTCGTTACAGTCACGAGGCTTCCGCAACCTGCAGTGGTTGCAGGAGGATCGGAACGAACAAGTTGCTGGCCACCCATATGACAAACACGTAAGATGGGCAACATGTCACTCGAACGTGCAGGCCAGGGAAGCAGTGAAACATGGCTTGCACATTCCTGCCACATATGGCCAGGCATTGTCCGGTTGAAATGTGCCATGTAGGGCTGCCTGCAGCAGAGACAGAGAGTCGGTCTCTAAAGTCTCCCTGCTGTAGCGGTTACTGTTCATCCTACCATCACCGTGTAGGAGGCGAGATCGCTTTTACACTCCTGGAAATTGAAATAAGAACACCGTGAATTCATTGTCCCAGGAAGGGGAAACTTTATTGACACATTCCTGGGGTTAGATACATCACATGATCACACTGACAGAACCACAGGCACATAGACACAGGCAACAGAGCATGCACAATGTCGGCACTAGTACAGTGTATATCCACCTTTCGCAGCAATGCAGGCTGCTATTCTCCCATGGAGACGATCGTAGAGATGCTGGATGTAGTCCTGTGGAACGGCTTGCCATGCCATTTCCACCTGGCGCCTCAAAAAAACCAGCGTTCGTGCTGGACGTGCAGACCGCGTGAGACGACGCTTCATCCAGTCCCAAACATGCTCAATGGGGGACAGATCCGAAGATCTTGCTGGCCAGGGTTGTTGACTTACACCTTCTAGAGCACGTTGGGTGGCACGGGATACATGCGGACGTGCATTGTCCTGTTGGAACAGCAAGTTCCCTTGCCGGTCTAGGAATGGTAGAACGATGGGTTCGATGACGGTTTGGATGTACCGTGCACTATTCAGTGTCCCCTCGACGATCACCAGTGGTGTACGGCCAGTGTAGGAGATCGCTCCCCACACCATGATGCCGGGTGTTGGCCCTGTGTGCCTCGGTCGTATGCAGTCCTGATTGTGGCGCTCACCTGCACGGCGCCAAACACGCATACGACCATCATTGGCACCAAGGCAGAAGCGACTCTCATCGCTGAAGACGACACGTCTCCATTCGTCCCTCCATTCACGCCTGTCGCGACACCACTGGAGGCGGGCTGCACGATGTTGGGGCGTGAGCGGAAGACGGCCTAACGGTGTGCGGGACCGTAGCCCAGCTTCATGGAGACGGTTGCGAATGGTCCTCGCCGATACCCCAGGAGCAACAGTGTCCCTAATTTGCTGGGAAGTGGCGATGCGGTCCCCTACGGCACTGCGTAGGATCCTACGGTCTTGGCGTGCATCCGTGCGTCGCTGCGGTCCGGTCCCAGGTCGAAGGGCACGTGCACCTTCCGCCGACCACTGGCGACAACATCGATGTACTGTGGAGACCTCACGCCCCACGTGTTGAGCAATTCGGCGGTACGTCCACCCGGCCTCCCGCATGCCCACTATACGCCCTCGCTCAAAGTCCGTCAGCTGCACATACGGTTCACGTCCACGCTGTCGCGGCATGCTACCAGTGTTAAAGACTGCGATGGAGCTCCGTATGCCACGGCAAACTGGCTGACACTGACGGCGGCGGTGCACAAATGCTGCGCAGCTAGCGCCATTCGACGGCCAACACCGCGGTTCCTGGTGTGTCCGCTGTGCCGTGCGTGTGATCATTGCTTGTACAGCCCTCTCGCAGTGTCCGGAGCAAGTATGGTGGGTCTGACACACCGGTGTCAATGTGTTCTTATTTCCATTTCCAGGAGTGTATATCCAATGGTGCTCCAAACCATCACATTTTCTTTTGCCCGCTATACCGCACAACATTGCAGGCCGTCCGTTTGTGTTGACGACAGTAGCATATAACGTGTACATGCCCATCACTGCAGAACATGTTGAACTGGGACTGGGCCAAAAACACTACACTCTGCCGTTCAGGAAGCTACTAACGGCGTCTACGTGGCCACTGCAGTTCGATGCGTTGTTAGTCTCTGGTAAATGGGAGCCATCTCAATGTTGCGTTATCGAACCGCCGACACAGACCTGTAGGCAGCCGATTCGGTGGTCCCAAATGAAGCCAACACTATGAATCACGCTGTTTTCCAGTTACGGCCATGAAGACAAGATAGCGGTCATCCGCGACTGTGGTCACACTGTGTAATCCCGTACCCGCTGGTCGCTATGTGTGATCTTTCTATTGGTGGCACACATACATCACAGTTGTAGCAACGTGTTCTTCACAATCAGCAATGTGACGGTATGACAAACCCGTTCCCCAGAGACCGGCCAGTCTGTCCCATTCATTCACATGCTGATGAGGGCGTTACTGGGCCTACGTGCACCCCAATCCCTCTGCAATCTTCATCACTTATTATGGTTCCATTCTTCTACACATCGTCGGATTTTAAAGATTTTGACCATTCCTGCTGGCTGTTGCGATTTTCACAAGCAATAGTGTACATTCCTACGTTTCTGGTGGGCTTTTGCCGGATTTTTGACGTCTGTGTTCAAGCGCTCAAACAAACGTGTGAGTCGGTTCGTTGCCGATCTGGAAGTACGGTACAAGAAACCCATTTCTGCTAGGGCTGCAGGGACACAAATTCACCACATTGATTTCTGCATACTCGTGTCGTACTACCTTTCAGCGCCATTAGGCTGCTTGGTATATTTCATATTTCAAGGCAAAAATACAAAGCAAATAATTTAAAAAAAGCATTTCTACAACGTTTTGTTAGGTTAGAGTCTAAACATAGAAAATGGACACTAAGCAGGCGTCGGAAGTCAGCTTCTTGGACTACTTCTTCAAACGTGTTTGATGTATTTTGCCAGACTTGTAGCTCATTTTATTATGTAAGGAAAATGAATTTTGCAGCCATCAGGTGTACATATTCAACTTTATTCTTTAATAGTTTCCGTTTTTACAACCACCTTCACTGGAAGACCCAACAACAACGGAACATACGTACTTTACACAGACGAAAAACAAGAAAGATATAAGAACTGTGCTTATGTACATCAAGACAGTCAGTACTTACAAAACAGTACATCAGACGGATCAAAAATGCATACTACTCATAAATGACTCATTAGCATACCAAATATAGCGATATCTCACAGCAGTATGGAATGCACATAATTTAGCCAATATCATAAAGCGCACAGAAAGGGTGGGTAAAGGCTGCGAACAGTCATTAAAAGCGCATGAAACCTAAGACCAGCAAAGAGTCTAATATCGAAGAGTAGAAACATTTGAAGATTTGTAATATAGTCATTAGATGAAGTTAGAGAGTGCAATTGATACAAGACTAGTTCATTGTTGACAACATGTGGTTACTACAAACAAGCCACATACAATGAGTATAGTATACGGAGAACAAGACTAGATGACGCTACATCGTAAACCATGACAATCAGATAAGTCGCAGAGTGTAAAAGTGCTGTCTTGTACGACACATATTTTTTGGTATAATAACATTATATAAAAGACATTTGTAGATAGTAATTACACTAGAAAAAGTTGGCACCCAAGTAAGGGAAGGACGTAATCCTGTAATTAAGAAAAAAAATATTCTGCTCATTACGAAAGATGAAGTAACAAACGTAATGCATAATGAATGTGAGCTATGCCATCAGGTAGCAAACTCCATAACTGAACCATTATGTAACATAGTCATTAAATAAAAAACTGCCAGAAACATCGAGTGTTACCTGCATTGAAATTAACATCTGTGTATATAAGGCCAAAGTTCTTTTTACAATTAAAGAAAAAGAGCGTATCAGGGAATTGAATAAGACATGTGAATGGGAAAATTATACATATCCTATTCTACTTCTCTCTCTGTCCACCTCCTCCTCCCCTCTCCAAGTCCACACCCCCATCCCTGTCTATCGCGTCTCTCAGACACTAACTTCTTGTTGTCGCCAATCCTTTTTCCGTTATGTTATATCAATCGCAAGTTTATAAGCCATTAACGCGATATCAAAATTCAACATTTATAAGACTGTAAGTTCAACGCACAGCAACATTCACTTCCACACACGAACTGCACACTTTTTTTTTTTTTTTTTTTTTTTTTTTTTTTTGTGATATGTTACAATACAGCATCACCGGTCTATTGCGGTCTAACTGTGTTGGTGAGGCAGTAAATTTATCTACAGGGCAGTGACTGCGTCACTGCAATTCACTTTGGAGGTGTGGCGGTGGGACTTGTAGTCCCGTACCACCCTCTGACGGTGACAGTACTCCATGAGTCAGGCAGAAAAATTTAGCCTAACGTGGGCAGGTATGATTGGAAAGTATTGGACGTAGAATGGGGGCTAGTCCCGCCAAATGATGCGTCCGTGGTGGGCGTGCCAGACCTATCGTTAGCCATGGTCGGAATCCGATTCCTCTAGGATGGTTAGGGGAACCGGATGTCGATGCCAGCGGCGTGGAAGTGTGGTCCCAACGTGGCGTAACCCATGGACAGTGTCCCGCAAGGCATCCACTTTCTCATAGAGCCGCCGCGCGTTGTTGCGTATGGTCGTCTTTAGGGGGACGATATCAGCTTCCTCGTGGAGAGTGACAATTCTCGTGAGTGGTGGGGCGTGCAGACTCCACCTGAGCACCTTGTTCTGTAGGCGCTGCAATGTCCGCATCCTGGTGACACTAATCGTGGCCCATGCAGCAGATCCATACGTGAGGGCAGGCAGGATAACTGTTCGGTAAATGCGGAGTTTGGTCTGCAGGTTAAGTTCCCTACTACGAAAGAGCGGGTACAAAGCCCTGGTTAGCTTTTGCCCCTTGTTGTTGACATACTCCGCATGACAGTGGAAGAGCAACTTGTGGTCCATCTGGACCCCGAGATAGGTGGTTGTCGGGGACCAGGGCACCTGTACACCTGCAATCGAGATATTGCGGCGGAGGACTGGGCGCCGTTTCGTGAAGTAAACTGCCGTAGTTTTGGCGGCATTGAGAGCTATTTTGTTTGTCCGGCACCAGGTGATAGTGGCGTCCACCTGTCGCTGGAGGCGGGCGACGACGGCCTCAGTAATGCGGCCAGTGGTGTATAGTGCTGTGTCGTCAGCGTATTGTGCAAGGTGGCACTCGGGGATGACCGGCATATCATTGACATAGATATTAAAAAGGATGGGAGATAGCACCGATCCTTGCGGAGTGCCTGCCGACAATTGGCGAATGCCAGAACGCATTCCCCGTTGAGCCACTAGAAAAGTCCTGCCACGGAGGAAGTCATCAACGATCTTGACATAAATATCCGGAATAGGGGTCTGTGTCAGCATCTTGTGTACGAGGTTGTCTTGCCAGATTTTGTCGTAGGCGTTTTGCAAGTCCAGAAAAACGGCAGCTGTCGACTTGGCAGTGTTGAAGCCTTTGCTGATGTGTTCAGTGATCCGTAGGACCTGAAGTTCAGCAGAGAGGTGCGAAGTGAATCCAAACTGTTCAGGACGGATCGTCCCAGCTGCTGCAAGAGGTTGGGAAAGTCGGTGAAGGATCACAGATTCAAGGACCTTCGCCATAGTGTTTAGGAGGCTGATGGGCCTGTTGTTGGTGGGGACTGTAGGGTCCTTGAACCTCTTGGGGATCGCAATCAGCTTGGCTTGTTTCCACTGAGGGGGGAAAAGGCCAGATGTGAGACAACAGTTTAAAATCTTGGTGAACAAGATGAGTGGTGTGCGGGGAAGGTGGCAAAGATGTTCATTTAAAATTCCGTCTAATCCAGGGGCCGACCGGCCACGTTTCCGTCGAAGGATGCGCTGTATTTCTGCCATGGACGTAAGACGGGGAGCAGACTGGGGTGGGTGGTTGCGGAAAGCAGCAACAGCTGTCAGGACTTCATGTTCTTCCTGTAATTCGTTCGGAGAAAGGTCCTGGACCAGAGGGCGGTTTTGGGCCTCGAACGCATCTGCCAGCGTTTCCACAATTTGCAGGGTATCATAAGACAAGCCCGCTGCTGTGCGAATAGGATGAGCAGTCGCTGGCTTAGAACGCCGCAGGGTGCGAATGACAGCCCAGTCAGATTTTTGGTGGAGTAGGAAAGTGGACATCCTGTCCTCCCACTGTTCAGACCTCCATTCGGCGAGCCGGTGGCTGAATTCGCGTTGGAGGCGTTTCATTTGGCGTTTGTCCTGAGGGTCACGAAACTGCTTCCACCTCCGGCGGTAGCGGTTCTTCTGCACCTTCAGCTCTCGTAACAGAGGGGGCAAGTCGTCCAGGGGTGTTAAATTTCGAGGTGCAGTGGAGGTGGAGAGTTTCACTGCTTTCTGTATTTTGGCAGTAAGGTAGTCCACAGCACGGACTATATTGGCCGGTGTTGTCAAATTGAGGTCGTGTCGAGTGGTGTTATTTAGTACCCTGGCAAACTTGTCCCAATTGGTGAGGGTCGCAGTGGAACGAACATCAAATGAAAGGGCAGCATTGGTGAGGTGCAAGAGTACTGGCTCATGGTCAGAGGCCAGTTCGTGGAGAACTTCCAGTGAAAACTGAGCGGTGATGTTTTTGAAGATGGCCACATCCAGAACGTCTGGCTGGCAGTTAGTACGGACTGGGATATGGGTAGGTTCGTGGGGGCCATAGACTGATAGTGATAAAGTATCCTCCAGGTCAAGGAGGAGCCGGCCTTTGGGGTTAGACACGCGAGAATGCCAAGCTGGGTGCTTGGCATTGAGATCTGCCCCAATGATGAGCCTGTCGAAGGATGACAATGTGCGGAGGTCTGCTTCCAGCAGCGGCTTGTTTGGGCTCAAATACGCTGCTGCAAAGGTAATGGCACCAAGGCGTGTGGAGATGGTAACTGCTGTGGCCTCTATGTGTTCCATTGGCTGGAGGGGCTCTTGGGTATGGACAAGAGCTTTGTTGAGGAATACAGCTGTGCCTCCACCACGGCGGTCGTGGCGGTCAGAGCGGTAACATACCATGTTGCGAAGGCGGAAATCGTCTGCCGGTTTCAGGTGTGTCTCTGTGACCAGTAAAACATCCACACGATAGTCATGGAGGAAGGTGTTCAATTCCGTCTTCATACGTTTTATGCCATTGGCATTAAAAATGCAAGTGACAAGATCCCGAGGGGGCTGGTGGTGGTGTGGAGGTCCATTCGCCATTACAACAATATTTGACTAAGCCCTTCCACTAGGGCGATTACCTTGGAGAGCCCGTCCTCCGACTGACGGATTTTTTGTGCAGTGTCACGAATAACAGCCCGGATGTGGGGTTTCGTGAAAAAGGAGATGACCTGGAGGATTTCGCGCATGTCCGCCCGAAAAGACGCATCAGTCTCCACCACTGGGGGAGGGTCCCGGGTGGTCTGCTTGCCCCTACGGCGCGCAGGTGCAGGTGTAGTAGTAGGCAGAGTGGAGGTAGGGGCCGAGGGCTGAGATAGAGGCACAGATGGACTGGAGGGAGCTGCAGCTGGCTCCTGTAGTTGGTGAGTAGTGGGAGCTGTCACGGAAGACAGACAATGAGGAGGAGACCGGGCTGCAGCAGCAAAGGATGTCGTGGCAGTCCGAGCAGGAAGCGGCACAGGAGCCACCGAGCCATCTGGTGCCTGAGTGGCTGGTACCAGAGTGGCTGCTGAGGACAGTGCACTAGGCTGACCCCGCAAAACAGGATAGTTGGTCATGTCCCGTAGCGGTGGGGGAGGTCGATTTGTTCTCGGTTTCTTTTTGGGCGGACGAGAAGACTTTAGTGCCTTCTGGTAAACAGGGCACCCCCTCCAGGATGCCATGTGGTGGGGATCGTGCGTCGTTCCCAAACATCTGGCACAGGTAGGTTTCTCCAAAGCAGGGAGTGTGCAGTTCTCCACTAAATGTGGGCCAGCACACTTAACACACCGCAACGGCAGGGAGCAGTAATTCCCAGTATGTCGTAAACGTTGGCATTTGCGACAGATGGCTGGCCCGTTGCGGCCCTCGTACGATTCAATCCGGACTTTCGTGTATAGAAGATACCGGATTTGGTAAATCCGCTCTATGTCCTCCCTCCGGGAAAGGGAGACGACGTGGGTAGGGCAGGGGATCAATGCCCTGGTCTCAGGATTCCTCTTGCTATACTGGTGAACCAAAGGATCTTCGAAATCGAGTCGAAGCAGTTCCTCCTTGACCTCCTCTGCCGTAACCTCTGGTGGCAAGTCCTTGATCACGATTTTGGTGCGGCGATTACCCGACGTCTGGTGTGTAAAGTAAGGCATCGCCTTTGATTTTACGAAATCGAGAATGGTAAGATAGTCGTCCCTACTGTCAAGTAGGTATTTCACATGATCTTTTTGGTAAACAGCTCTCAATTGGCCGACAATGAGCCGCTGGAGCTCAGTGTTCAGTTTCGTATAATTAGTGACATTATATACCACAATTGGGGGTATCTTCTCTTTCTTCAGAGGGCTTGACGGGATCTCTTGAGAAGGACGGTCGGGAGCATGAGCCATTTCCTCATCCACAGGACCATCCGGTGCGGCGTCCCCCGGCAGGGGGGTATCGGAACACGATCCGCTGCCACCACAGCCCGCGTGGGCGGAGGGGCGTCTGGAGCGACGGCCAGAGGACTTTCCGACTGGGTCGGGGTGACCAGAAGGCTCGCCACGGTGGCGGGACGGCGTAGAGCGAGGTGCAGGTGCAGCCGGGTGGTGGTCAGACAGAGCTGATGTGTTCGCCGCCTCACTACGAGAGAGGTCAATTACTAGGCGGTCAGGTGAATCGTCGGACGACGATGACGACGACGCGGATGAACGGACCCTGACACGCGACGGAGGACAGTCTTCATGATGATCGGTTTCAGTGCCGGTGGTATCAACCGGCGATTTGTGGCGGTTGGCGCGATTCAAGCGATCCTTCGCCCGTTGTGAAGTGGGCGGAGCATTGTGCGCGACGGGAGGCCGGGACGAGCGGCGTATCCGACGCGGTTCTCCCCGAAGGGCTGCAGTACAAGAGTCGGAGGGTCGCGAAGGCAGCTCCGCGAGTCTCTCCATAGTAGACTCGGGTCCGCCTGACATGGCCAGGGGCCCGGCACGAGGGGACTACGCACACCAAAAATCTCCCAGCTATCCTGGGGTAATGACTACTAAGACACCAACGCCGAAATATAAAATATACCAACGCTGTTACGCGGTGTAGAACTGTAACGATACGACACGATTACGCACTCGCATTAAATAACACTTTCAGGGATCCAACCTGAAGCACACGAACTGCACACTGAAGCAGAAATAATATATATAGCAGAAACAATTAATTTGACTGCGAGAAAGAAAAAAAAAAAAAACTGCGCATTGTCACAGCAGAGCGCAGCAGAATTTTCTTTCTCACAGTCGACTTTTAACAGGAAAAGTGTACATTAATTCCTAAAAACCAGTAGAACCAATATCCGTTAGAATGCCTTATTAGAGTGTCATCTAAAAATTTGAAGTAAATCAATAAAGAACTTATTGAGAGTTTTTGTAGCAAAGTATCCCATTTATATATTACCTACACATTTTAAATAATATATGGCCTATGTTCTTCCGTACGCGCATTAGAGTACCGTCTAAAAATTCGAAGTAAATCAGCCAAGGACTTTTCGAGATTATTGGGCACAACCTTTCACCTTCGTATGTTACATATATATATTATACATTTCTCATGATTTATAGCTTATTTCTGTGCGATTGTTACAGTATTACATAAAAGTTTGGAGGAAATCGGCCAAGAACTTCTCGACATTTTTTGGTAGCTAAGTTTCCCCTTTATGTATTACATATGTATTCGTATATTTAAAAAGTAGCCTACGTATATCTGAATGACCATTACACTGTCGTGTAAAAATTTGAAGCAATCGGTCAAGAACTTTTAAAGGAAATAAAATTTATTGCCACAACCAATGGCTACAATCCAGTTCTTATTAACCATATCTTTCACAGGCAACAAAAACGGAAAATTATACCCCTCCTCTATGCCCCACCAGCTTCCCCATTCAATGTCTGCAAGAAATGGTGTACACTACCATTTATAGGTGAGGTGTCACAGATTGTAGCCAAAGCACTGAAATCCTGCAAGTATAGGGTTTCTTACTATGTCAGGAACACGACAACCCAGTGTGTTTTTAATAGCAAAGATAAAATACAGTTATTAGTCAACAGTGGGGTATTCAAAATCACCTGTTCTGATTGTGACAAATTTTACATTCGTCAGGCAGGCAGAGACATAGCAACTAGGCTGGCTGAACATGAACGCAGCTGGAGGTTGCAGAATTCAGGTCATGCATTTGCTGAGCATGCACACAACTACCAGCCAGTGTCCCGTGTACTTCACATAGCAAACAAAGGCCATAAACGCAACCTGCTGGAAGCCCTGGAAATTATCAAACATCTTGCTCGCAGTCCAGATCTAATCCTAAATGACCAGACACAGCTCCACACTTCCCCTCTCCTAGCCAGTGTCCCGTGTACTTCACATAGCAAACAAAGGCCATAAACGCAACCTGCTGGAAGCCCTGGAAATTATCAAACATCTTGCTCGCAGTCCAGATCTAATCCTAAATGATCAGACACAGCTCAACACTTCCCCTCTCCTAAGTTTCATATAATCATCTCTGTTGTCCTTTACTTCCCACACTGTCTCTTTCTACATATTCCCATTTTCCTGTATTCATTAAGTTCTTTTGTTTCGTTGAAGTTGTCTTTGTATTCCATGTAGACTGTAGTTTCAATAGTTAAGGCTTTCTTTTAACTGGTACTTGTATTACTGTCCATGTTTAACACCCCTTTCAGTTGTCTCAACAAATATTGTTCATATTTTACTTTGTTCATTTATTCAATGCAAACTGTTACACAGCCACTGTTTTGATTATAATGTTAATGTTAAAAAGGAGTATCACCACACTCTCAAAGATTGCATGTACTGTCTGTTCCCTCAAACGCCTCCATTTTCTTGCATTTATTTATTTCTGTTTATCTTATTGATATTGATTAAGTTCCTTGTGTATTCTGGAGCTACATTGATAATTGTCTGTTCTTTTAATTGGTTTGTGTATCACTCTCCATGTTTCATACCTCCTGATGTAGGTAGCAGCGTCTAGTACTAATTTTATTTTATTTTATTAGTTTTGTTTTTAATAGAAACTGTTATGTAGGCATGCTGTTCCTATTTTGTGTTATAGGTTTGCATGTCTACTCCGTTGTTATTTATGTTCTGTTCAATTTTTACTTTGTCATTGCATTACCACCACACTGTCAAAGATGTTCCTTACTGTATGTTTCCACTTCGGGCTAGACATGTTACTTCTCGTCCAATGTTGTTTGAAAACATTTTAACTTCTTTGATGATAATACTCAGTAAATGTCTGTAGATGGCCTTGTAAGCCGAAAACCCGTTTAAAACAGTGTGTGGCATAATTCTATTCGAGGCTTGAGTATCGTGCAAAAATTAGAAGTCAATGGGTCAAGTCCTTTTTGAGATTTTCGGTAGCAACATTAAACGATGACCTGTCTTTATATACGAGGGTTGCCCAGAAATTAATGTACCGCATTTCTTTTCTTCAACAGTTCTTTATTGAATATAATGAGAATTACACACACGAAAGAATGATGTTTTATCTGCATTTCCAAATTTTTCCCACCTAATCTCCATTCCGTCCTATGGCCTTCCTCCAGCACGAAACAAGGGCGTGTATGTCCTGTCGGTAGCAGTCCTTGTCCTGGTGGTGGAGCAGCCAGTGCTTCACCGTGTGAATCACCTTCTCATCGTCCTCAAAATGTCTTCCATGGATGGCACCCTTTAATGGCCCAAACAAGTGGAAGTCCGAGGGGGCTAGTCCTCTGCTCGTGGTTTCGCGGTTGCGTTCTCGCTTCCAGAGCACGGGGTCCCGGGTTCGATTCCCGGCGGGATAATGGGATTTTCACCTGCCTCGAGATGACTGGGCGTTTGTGTTGCCCTCATCATTTCATCATCATTCATGAAAGGGGCGAGACTGGACTGAGCAAAGGTTGGGTATTTGTACGTGCGCTGATAACCGCGCAGTTGAGCGCCCCTCAAACCAAACATCATTATCATCATCACCGAGGGGGCTAGGTCAGGGGTATCAGGTGTGACAGCCGTGGACGGTATCCCCGACCGCTGCAAATCGTGGAGCTCCGCCGAACCGCCTTCTGATGATCTCATTCTCCGTGCCTACCGACTAACCGTACTTCTCTCGACAGCAGATGCTCCATAGACATTGCAAAACCGTGAATATTTACCACAGTTTCTTTCTCTGCCGTGAGCAATTCAATGAAGGCACGTTTCCTATAATGTTCACCTACAGACATTATTTTGAAACAGTCCTACAGCTACGCTATCTCTTGGAAGTGACAGAAACTTGGTGCGCTCACTCAGAAGACTTCAGATAATACATAGTAGCGTTTCGCTTTCGTAGCATTGTTTCTGGCTGAGAAAAAAAATGTGGTGCATTCCTTTTGGGAAAACCTCTTAGTAGTACAGATAAAGACAGTCATTAGAGTTCAATAACAAAATATGAATGTAAACAAAATTTAGATTTCGGGCTACGGATGATATAAACAATGGGTATGACTGACATGTTACACCTATAATCCAAAACATGTACTGTCTTGTAACAATGCGCTACCCTTTTTGCATAATGGTCTTAGAGCGTGGGGGCACGTGTGACTGACTTCCTGAAATCCCTGCCTCATTACTTGCTCCTTCTTCTCTCCGCATATCTTTTCTGTCAGTGTGTCTCCTCTTCCTTTCCTTGTCCTAGCCTGGTAAGATGGCAACAACTTCTCAGTTTTTTAACACATGTTCGTTCCTGGCATTTCATTACTAATTTTCCTCGTGTCCTAATCAGGTTTGTATTCCTTGACCTGCAATTTTGGTTAATCTTTAAGTATCTTAACGGCCATAGAAATCTCCATCTCTTTCTTCCCTGTCGCCACGTGAAATCACTGGATCAAAAATGAAAGATAAATATAATCCCAGTACCGTATCTATTCTCCAGACAAGCTTCACAGCATCTTAAATTTTCTCGTTGTCGTCCTGAAACGCCTTACATATTTGGTGGAGATGCTAAAGAACGGACTAGAAATGACTTCAGATTTTCATTCCGACCGACTCTTATTAAACAAAATCGTAACATAATTTGCAGTATGAAGGTAATTTAGGGAAGGGTACATGGCATTAGTTGAAGGATATTACCTTTATTGTGATAGAAATAACGAGGGCCCTTTTTCAGAACTGTAATATGTGGTCTCAAACAGAACTGTGGGTCTGGCAGTTGCACGTGCGGCTGGATTTCCCATTTGCAAGGACGACATTTTAAAAGGGTCATAAGAGGTATTTTGTGCCGGTTTGTCGACCACTGTACTTTGCGTGAGTCAGGCGTACTCCGTTTTTAATTACGAGAAGATTTTAAAAGCCTCTGCAGTGGGCTTTTAGCTGTGAAGTACTCCGAACGCGGGTAGCTCGGTGTAGCCCACAAGGCAGGAAAAAAAGGTGCCTCTTAGTAACGTGGGTGTAGTTCACGAAGCAACAATAAAGCAGAGTGAAAACTACAAACAGCAACACCAATGAGATGTTGCTAATCAGTCGAAAGTGATAAGAAAACAACTAAAATGGGTCAATTAAGAGCGTTGAAAATGAAATATAGATACAAAAGCACGTGCTTAAAGAAAACGCCTTCTGTAATGAAGATCTTCAGCTACGAAGATCGATATGATAAAGAGATAAGATACAGCTTGAAGATTTGAAAGGGATCTGTAACGTTACATGTAATGTTTCCACAGATCGTTATTTACTTTTATATTATTTATGAACGGTTCAACCGTTTTTCATGTTCACCATAGGCTGTCGGTATGACATTACTGGGAAGCTTTGGCCTCTAACTATTTCAATGTTGTTACGTCACCTACAGTTTCTCAGTGAAATGTGTGTTGGTGTATACTGACAGAAAAATGTAGCAACACCAAAAATTAATATAGAGAAATGAAATTTCTGGAATATATTTGCCTAGTTAACATTTGTAAGTGATTAATACTGTAAGATCACAGGCTAATGAAATCGCAGTATAAACAAATTGCAAATATGAAATGCAGGTACATTAACAACTGGTGTACAGCCAGAATGTTGAACATAAGCATGCAAACATGCATTCCTTACGAAGTACAGGTGCCTGGAGCCATATTCTATATCGTTCATACCGATCGGTGCAGTAGGTTAACCTCAGTAGTGACGTCATTTTCGGTTCTTTATCCGAGGTTATTATTCTGTAAGCTTCTGAGACCTGTTACCGATCGGTCCTCCTACCGATTTTTCGACAACTGTACCAAGAGGTTTTGGATTTCGGTATGGCCCTCTCGTTCGGTTCAGTGTGATTTATTTACACCTATAGCGCATTTAAAATGAGTTGCGACTTTTGACAGTTCAGTACGGACAGAGTGGAGGGACACATAGTTGCCAGCTTGTGCAGGAAGTGTCTGCAAGCGACGATAACGCCAGGGCTACTCGGCTCGTAGCCTGTCAGCCGCGCAGGCTGGCCGATCTGCAGTCTTTCTCTGACGATTTTAGAGAAACTATACGTAATAGTCTCTGAGTCTCACACACCTTATAGCTTCATTCGTCAGCTTCGTGATGAATTACCTATTACTTCGTTAATGGTCCTTCTCCTCCTTTCTGTGCTTGTCCCCTCCTGGTCCACACTGTCCGTCCATCTCCTCCTCCTCCTCCTCATCCCTTCTCTCTCAATCTTATCACGCTCATCCCAAGAGGAGCCTAACGGTTGTTAAGCCCACAGTATTTCTTTCCAAATTGTAACCACTATGCAGGCCGTATTTAATTGAAATCATTCCACGTTTTTGGGATGAGCTTTTTCCTCGTGGCTTTGCCCGCAAACGCACATGTTAAATATGTTTCAAATATATTTAAAGTATTTCACATATGAGATATTTGTCATAAGAGAAAGGGGCAGCCAACGAGCTGTAGTTCGTAAAAATAGTAAGCATTACAGCTCGAGAGTAAAGAGACAAGATTTTTTTTTTAATGTGCTCCTATACCAAGACAGGCAACGGCCTTGCCGCAGTGGATACACCGGTTCTCGTGAGATCACCGAAATTAAGCGCTGTCAGGACAAATTTCACCTGTATGTCTACAGAATTTCCCACTGCAGTTTCCTTTACGCGTAGCTCGATATTTATGGCGTCGTATGTCCTGAACTACATGCTGTACATTGATATAATTTTGCAGGTACATCCGGTGTTATATGTGGCTACTGTTTTCGAAATGTGTTGTGATTAGAGTTAGAAGCAGATAAATATTAAATCAAAACGTCATACATGATTCCACAATTTTTCACACGTCTCAGTATTCGACTTCATATCTGCCGGACTGCATGTTTTACAATGATATATTTTGTAGGTACATTTAGCGGTAGATGTGGATACTGTCTTAAAAAATGTTTCTAATGGAGTCAGTAGCATCGAAGTAATAAATTTAAACTTCTTGCTTGATGCCGCAGCTTTTCACGCACTGGTGTGGCCGTGCGGTTCTGGGCGCTACAGTCTGGAACCGCGTGACCGCTACGGTCGCATGACTTACATCTGATATTTCTTTTGTACATGGCGCAGTCCAATAACCGCTGATTTGTCAGTCCGTCCCTTCTGAAAAACTAAATGTCCTTGCGTGTACGTAAGTACATTATATCTTCACCCGAGTTACCGAAATGTTTGTTCGTCGTTTCACATAGTCTTTACACAAAATAAAAATACAACTTGTAATAATGCTATGTAGTACGTCTTAACCTGTCGGCGACCAAAAGTACAAGGGATAATGAAGTCTCTAGAATATTTCTTAACAAAAGATAGATTTTTCTTTCTTCTGTTTCGCAGCTTCTTGCTATCAAGCGCTGCGGCAATGATTTTAAATATCTGCGCCCAGCGGCTCATAGTGTTTATTTAGAGTATTTAAACGCTGGACGAGCGTCTTGGTATAAAGCACAAGCACTCCGTCTTCAGGCCACAAGTGGCCCATTGGGACCATCCGACCGCCGTGTCATCCTCATTGAGGATGCGGATAGGAGGGGCATGTGGTCAGCACACCGCTCTCCCGGTCGTTATGATGGTTTTCTTTGACCGGAGGCGCTACTATTCGGTCGAGTAGCTCCTCAAGTGGCATCACGAGGCTGAGTGCACCCCGAAAAATGGCAACAGCGCATGGCGGCTGGATGGTCACCCATCCAAGCGCCGGCCACGCCCGACAGCGCTTAATTTCGGTGTTCTCACGGGAACCGGTGTATCCACTGCGGCAAGGCCGTTGCCTGTCTTGGTATAGGAGCACATTAAAAAAAAATATCTCGTCTCTTTACTCTCGCGCTGTAATGCTTACCATTTTTACGGACTACAGCTCGTTGGCTGCCCCTTTCTCTTATGACAAATATCTTATATGCAAAGTATCTGAAATCCAATAATATTACATGGTCGATTGGTTTAGGAGGAGATAAACTGGCTGCATTAAGGCACGTTGTCACAAATTCTCCTAAGCGCCCGTGTGGCACGTGATTAATTCTTATACATTTGTTGTTATGCCTCACGCCAATAAACTGGAGTAGACTTTATTGTTTTGGTGGAGCACCGACTCGTCTCTCTCTATGTTCTCAGCAGGCTTTTCAAGAATGGCGAGGTGGGTTCCGCGTTGAAACGTTTCCTCAGGAGCTAAATTGCAGACATTTACAAACAATACACGAAATGAGTTCGCAGTTACGAATATAGACAACCATCAGTTGTATAGTGGAATGACGATAACGAAAATTTGTGCCGGATTTACCTCTTATCGCGAGCAGTCGCCTTACCGCTAGTCTATCGCAGCACGCTTCAGAACCAGACTCAAACTTCCACATGAAGTCAACCATGTGTCTACAACCTGTACTCGTGCATCCATTATATATATTCCCGCACAGGGGAGACATTTTACTTGAAAGTCGCTTGCCGGGGTTAGCGGATAAATACGATATTACAGCGCCCGAGTTGTTTAGAAGTATGATGCAATGTTCCGTCCAGCATGTCTCTCCTTTACGGGAATATACATAATGGATGTACGAGTGCAAGTTGTAGACACAAGGTTGGTGGCATGTGGAAGTTGAGTCTGTCCGTCAACCGTGCTGGGAAGCCCTAATGGTAAGGTGACTGATTACAACGAAATACGAGTTCTTGTCCTGTTTTTGCACAAATTTTCTGTGTCGTCATTCCGTTATACAGCTGATGGTTGTCTATATTCGCAACTGCGAATACATGTATTTCATAATGGCTGTAGTCGCCGCAGCGCCTCTTCCTTCCGACATGCATGTGTGTCCGAATTAACATTGCATCGTAATTCTGAACAACACGAGCACTGCAATATCGTATTTACAACCAAAGCCTCGGAGAAGTTATCGATCGTTGTGATAAATGTGTTGCGTTGAAGGGTGAGTGTGTAGAGAAAGATTGAATCCACCATATACACTCATGCTCATAAATTAAGGATAGTGTTGATACTTGGTGAAACAAGGCTCTGGTGGGCGGTTTGCGAGTTTAAATCACTTCGGGATATGACCATGTGGTGCATTTGACCTGCGGTCGTCGCACGGTGGCGCTGGCAGCAGTCAACAGACGCAGAGGTGTGTTGGTGCATGTCAGAGTACGGTGCAGCGAGTAACTGTGCAGATATTTTCAGACATGCTATTGGTGACTGTGTGTTGAAAACGGCTCAAAGAACACATATTGATGAAGTTATTAGGGGTAGAATACTAGGGTGGCTGGAGGCTGGTCAAACACAGCAGGTCATAGCACGGGCCCTCTGTGTGCCACAAAGTGTGATCTCAAGATTATGGCAACTATTCCAGCAGACAGGAATCGTGTCCAGGCGCTACAGTACGGGACGGCCACAGTGTACAACACCACAAGAAGACCGATATCTCACCATCAGTGCCCGCAAACGGCCACGGAGTACTGCAGGTAGCCTCATTTGGGACCTTACCGCAGCCACTGGAACAGTTGTCTCCAGACACACAGTCTACAGACGACTGAACAGACATGGTTTATTCGCCCGGAGACCTGCAAGGTGCATTCCACTGACCCCTGGTCACAGGAGAGCACGTAAAGCCTGGTGTCAAGAGCAGAGTACATGGTCATTGGAATAGTGGTCCCAGGTTATGTTCACGGACGAGTCCAGGTATAGTCTGAACAGTGATTCTCACTCGATTTTCATCTCGCGTGAACCAGGAACTATATACCAACCCCTTAGTGTCCTTGAAAGGGACCTGTATGGAGGTCGTGGTTTGATGGTGTGGGGTGGGATTATGACTGGTGCACGTACACCCCTGCATGTCTTTGACAGAGGAACTGTAACAGGTCAGGTGTATCGGGAAGTCATTTTGTACCAGTATGTCCGCCTTTTCAGGGGTGCAGTGGGTCCCACCTTCCTCCTGATGGATGATAACGCACGGCCCCACCGAGCTGCCATCGTGTAGGAGTACCTTGAAACAGAATATATCAGGCGAATGGAATAGCCTGCCTATTCTCCAGACCTAAACCCCATCGCCGGCCGCGGTGGTCTAGCGGTTCTGGCGCTGCAGTCCGGAACCGCGGGACTGCTACGGTCGCAGGTTCGAATCCTGCCTCGGGCATGGGTGTGTGTGATGTCCTTAGGTTAGTTAGGTTTAAGTAGTTCTAAGTTCTAGGGGACTTATGACCTAAGATGTTGAGTCCCATAGTGCTCAGAGCCATTTGAACCATTTTGAACCTAAACCCCATCGAACACGTCAGGGATGTTCTCGGTTGACGTATCGCCGCACATCTTCAAACCTCTACGACACTTCAGGAGTTCTGATAGGCTCTGGTGCAGGAATGGGAGGCCAGCAGCTGCTTGAACACCTGATCCAGAGTATGCCAACCCGTTGTGCGGCCTGTGTATGTGCCACGTTGAGTGGCACCATATTCTGCAGTTATCCTTAATTTATGAGCATGAGTGTAATTTCAGCGTCGCCCCTTGATTTTTTTTTTCGGGCGACAACTGAAGAAGGAAGAAGTGTATCGTAGTAATGTGCCGTCGACGACGAATTAATTAGAGACAGAGCACAGTTTCGAAATGGGGAAGGATGAAGAGTAAATCGTGTCCTTTTAAAAACTACCTCCCGACATTTGCGTAAAGCTCTTTAGGGAAATCAAAGAAAACGTAAATCTGGATGGCCGGACGGGAATTTGAACCGCCGTCCGGCTGAATGCGATTGCACTGTGCTGACCTGGTGCCCCCTCGCTAGGTAGTTCCGTTTGCGTCGTATTTGCACAGCATTGACAGTTAGCTACCGGACGCGAAACGAATTTACTCGACCCCCACCTTCACCGGGCTCTCCCGCAGCTGGCGGTTTATTTCGGTAACTGCCGCTTCGTGATGAAATTCGTAATCCTCTTTGCGCGCTGGTCGCCAGCCGATACGCGCAGCTGCGGGTTGGTAGAGGACTGGTTTTTGCGAGGTAAACTACGGCGTACGCGTCAGTCGGATTGGACGGCGGCCATGACAGAAAACAACTTAAATCAGACTGGTATCCAGTAGGCAGGGTGGGGAGCAAATCCAGCCTGCCTGTCGGCATAACGCTAGATATGTCTATGGAGCTGACGGGATACGGATGGGAAAAACCAACCACTTAAAACCGATGCTGCCATATCAGTTTCTGAACCGTTACCGCTATTTTATTTCTGAATAACCAACATTTTCCGGTATTTTTTTGGTCCCTGTTATACACTCCTGGAAATTGAAATAAGAACACCGTGAATTCATTGTCCCAGGAAGGGGAAACTTTATTGACGCATTCCTGGGGTCAGATACATCACATGATTACACTGACAGAACCACAGGCACATAGACACAGGCAACAGAGCATGCACAATGTCGGCACTAGTACAGTGTATATCCACCTTTCGCAGCAATGCAGGCTGCTATTCTCCCATGGAGACGATCGTAGAGATGCTGGATGTAGTCCTGTGGAACGGCTTGCCATGCCATTTCCACCTGGCGCCTCAGTTGGACCAGCGTTCGTGCTGGACGTGCAGACCGCGTGAGACGACGCTTCATCCAGTCCCAAACATGCTCAATGGGGGACAGATCCGGAGATCTTGCTGGCCAGGGTAGTTGACTTACACCTTCTAGAGCACGTTGGGTGGCACGGGATACATGCGGACGTGCATTGTCCTGTTGGAACAGCAAGTTCCCTTGCCGGTCTAGGAATGGTAGAACGATGGGTTCGATGACGGTTTGGATGTACCGTGCACTATTCAGTGTCCCCTCGACGATCACCAGTGGTGTACGGCCAGTGTAGGAGATCGCTCCCCACACCATGATGCCGGGTGTTGGCCCTGTGTGCCTCGGTCGTATGCAGTCCTGATTGTGGCGCTCACCTGCACGGCGCCAAACACGCATACGACCATCATTGGCACCAAGGCAGAAGCGACTCTCATCGCTGAAGACGACACGTCTCCATTCGTCCCTCCATTCACGCCTGTCGCGACACCACTGGAGGCGGGCTGCACGATGTTGGGGCGTGAGCGGAAGACGGCCTAACGGTGTGCGGGACCGTAGCCCAGCTTCATGGAGACGGTTGCGAATGGTCCTCCCCGATACCCCAGGAGCAACAGTGTCCCTAATTTGCTGGGAAGTGGCGGTGCGGTTCCCTACGGCACTGCGTAGGATCCTACGGTCTTGGCGTGCATCCGTGCGTCGCTGCGGTCCGGTCCCAGGTCGACGGGCACGTGCACCTTCCGCCGACCACTGGCGACAACATCGATGTACTGTGGAGACCTCACGCCCCACGTGTTGAGCAATTCGGCGGTACGTCCACCCGGCCTCCCGCATGCCCACTATACGCCCTCGCTCAAAGTCCGTCAACTGCACATACGGTTCACGTCCACGCTGTCGCGGCATGCTACCAATGTTAAAGACTGCGATGGAGCTCCGTATGCCACGGCAAACTGGCTGACACTGACGGCGGCGGTGCACAAATGCTGCGCAGCTAGCGCCATTCGACGGCCAACACCGCGGTTCCTGGTGTGTCCGCTGTGCCGTGCGTGTGATCATTGCTTGTACAGCCCTCTCGCAGTGTCCGGAGTAAGTATGGTGGGTCTGACACACCGGTGTCAATGTGTTCTTTTTTCCATTTCCAGGAGTGTAACTGGTTGCTTTCATTTTTTACTAATAACCGGGTAAATAACCGGCATATCGATTTGTCACAGTAGCAGCGCAATTTTTTTATTCATTTACGAATTTCTTTACAAATGAGTAATATTTATTCGTAAAATTTCCATTGTTTTGAAATGCTGAGTTGTTAGAGAAAATGTAAAACCAATCAGTGCTATTTTAATGTCAATGCCAGCAGTTAGAAACTAACAACAAAGATGACATAAGAAGCGGTACAGCATTGTTGAAATAATACTGTACCGTACGCATGTACGTGCAAAACCTGCCCCCACTTCGTCTGTACAGTAGTTTCTCGGTGTCGTAAAATCTGTCACATAAAACGCCAGACCATGTTAAGAGCTACATGTAAATGTGAGATTGCTTTAATAACTGATTGTTTACTAATGTGAAGGTTGTTTCTTGTCCTTTTGAAGAAGACGGTTTAAATCTTTGAAACTATGGTTAAGGTGTGGGCTGTGTTCAAATGGACTGGGTCCTCTGCTCCAACTGAACGGATTATCGACTGAAAATGGTTATGTTCCGCTACTTACAGACCAATTCCAGCCATTCATGGACTTCATATTCCCAAACAACGATGGAATTTTTATGAGAATGTGCCATGTCAGCAGGCCACAAGTGTTCGCTACTCTGGGAAAAAGTAGTTCCGATACGACATTACGAGGTATCCCGCGACTTTTGTCACCTCAGTGTAGGATACGATTGCTGTCCGTTAAAACTGCAACATCAGGAAGGATAGTAAATAAGGAATCGTTAAGCTTGTACGTAATTTTGGGAGAAGTAGAATAACAAATTCACAGAGCTGCTACCTCTGGCAGCAATATAGGCTCCAACCTGCTTGGGAATAGTGCCCAGCTGACCTTTGATGACAGATATATGGGTGTACCATTCCATACCACTTCAAATCTATGAGGGAGCTCATAAAATGTAGTGGCGGATGACTAGTGGTATGTCAGTCTCTCAGCATCCTATGCCACATATATGCAATAAATAATTTGGAGGAAGGTGAGAATAGCGCGATATTGCGTTAACGTGCTGAAAGGTGTTTCACGGTGACCTCGAAGATACGGCACATCCACCATCCTGTCAGTCATGGGATCCTGAAACACGGGAGCAAAAAAAAAAAAAAAATCATGGAACGGTAAACTGCTGTCTTTATATGCCACCTTACCATCACAGGCGACTTCCAGCAGGTGCAGGATCACGTTTCACCTTATTATATAAGACACAACGCAACTCCCTCCGCACCCCCCGCCCACATGAACCATGGACCAGGCCGTTGGTGGGGAGGCTTGAGTGACTCAGCGATACAGATGGCCGTACAGTAGGTGAAACCACAATGGATGGGAATATGATGAGAGGCCATACAAACGTGTAATTCCTGAAGAGGGGCAGCAGCCAAAAGGCTGTTGCCCCTGCAACTACTGAAAATAGAAGTTGCAGAGGCAACAGTCTGGACGATTCACTGATCTAGTCTCGTAACATCAACCAAAACGGCCTTGCTGTGCTGGTACTCCGAACGAGTGAAAGAAAGGGGAAATTGCAGCCTTAATTTTTCCTAAGGGTATGCAGCTTTACTGTATGGTTAAAAGATGATGGTGTCTTCTTGGGTAAAGTATTCCGGGGACTACTCAGGAGACGTCGTTGTCAGAAGAAACAAAACTGGCTTTCTACGGATAGGAGCGTGGAATGTCAGATCGCTTAATCGGGCAGGTAGGTTAGCAAATTTAAAAACGCAGATGGATAGGTTAAGGTTAGATACTCGTATAGTGGGAATTAGTGAAGTTCGGTGGCAGGAAGAATAAGACTTCTGGTCAGCTGAATACAGGGGTATAAATACAAAATCAAATAACAGTAATGCAGGAGTAGGTTTAATAATGAATAAAAAAAATAGGTGCGACAGGGGGATGGGCTCTCACCATTGCTGTTCAATTGTGCGCTTGAGAAAGTAGTCGGAGAATGGAACACAGATATTAAGAGTGGTATAAGACTGGGTTGCAGAAAGAAGAACCTTAAAGTAAATTTCATTGCTTTGCAGATGATATGGCCCTGTTTGCTGAAACACTGGAAGAAGCACGGGAGAAAATCCTTGACCTAAAGAAACAAGCAGCTAAAATAGGTCTTCACATCTCCTTTGAAAGAAACTAGCACTCATGTAAATACCTCAAAGTTCAAGAACAAAAGATTGAAATAGTAAAAGAATTCAAATATCTCGGAGAATGGATTAGTTGGAATGCTGGGGAAAGCAAAGCAATGGAATCGAGAAAAAATAAACTTGAAGTGGCTTTCCAACTAACAAAAAGTACATACAACGAAAAATCCCTTTCATGGGTGTCCAAAATTACACATTACAAGACAGTGATTAAGCCAGAAGCACTATATGCAGCAGAAAAACTAAACATGAATTTCAAAGACCAAATGGAGAAACTTGAGCTAAAGGAAAGAAAAATTTTAAGAAAAATCATAGGACCAAAATTTCAAGAGAAATTAAGGACAACCTGAAAATGGGCGCAATATCTGAATCTAATTGGCTGAAATAATATAAAACACTCTCTACAGATGTGCAAGAGAAACAGGCTGTTTTGGCTGAACCATATAGGAATGTAGACCTAATAATGCTGGAGGAACTACACACTGCAGTAACGTATAGCAACAACAGGAAGACTCCAGAGTGAGACAAAATCAGTATAGAATGACAAAACTTTCACCAAATAATGCTAAAATAAGAATATTCAGTTTTATGAACATGTCCTTGGTTATATACCTGAAGAATAGATATAGCACAGATGTGCCCAATTTATAAGAAAAGAAACAGACATGAATGTAAGAACCACAGAGGTATTTACCTATCTGAATTCATGCTATAAATTGTATGTTAGAATTTTAACAAAACAGCTATCGCCAATCACTAGCTGTATTATATAATGCCCAACATAGCTTTCGAAAAGTTAGATCACGCTCAGATTGATCTTCACCATGAGGCAATTAATAGAAAGACATCGTGAATTCAATTTACCTACTTTTCTTGCCTTCAGTGATTACAAAAAGGCGTTTGATAAAGTAAATAGAAACAACTGTGGGAAACTGTAAGAAAAAGAGGGATTCCCCCTCATCTTGTAAGAGTTATACATCATTTATACATGCAAAACAAAACTCAAATAAAACTGCCAGGCAGCAGGTATAACATAGCCAAAATAAAGCAAGGAGTTAAACAAGGGTGTTCCCTTTCACTGCTCTTTTTAATATATATATATATATATCGACGATGTAACCAGAACTTGGTTACAGAACATAAAATATTTTAAAATTAACGATGTAGATGTTATTATTCCTTTTGTTTACAACTAAGTAATAGCTAGTCAGAATGAAAATTACTTACAAAGAGCTCTCTTTAATTTAAGTAAAATGGCCAGAAAACACAATCTGAACGTCTCTGCGAAAAAGACAAAATCAGTAGCATTTTTAGGACACCAGCCCATGAGAGTTAAGACTGAAATTGACTAGCAGATCATAGGGCAAGTTAATATAAATATTTAGGGAGTGATATTAAATACAGGGTAATCAATGAAATACAAAATATGCTAGTCCTGTTTCACTAGTTCTGTGGAACTTTATGCAGAACTTTGGGAAAGTTCATAGAGATTAATAAGTTCTATAAAGTTATAACTATACCAGCACCGCCCTACGAATGCGAAAACTGGACTCTTAAGCAGACACATGAAAAGAGAATAGAAACATGTGCAATGAATTTCCTTATATATACTTTGATGAATGAAAAAGAAATGAGTACATCAGAGCTGAACTGAATGTGCAAAACATAACTGACATAATTACACAATATCACGTGAGATGGAAAGAATATATAGACCCTATGCCATATGCATAAATCACTGAAGCCATAAAACAATATGAACCAAGTGGCAAAAATGCTTTGGGAAGGCCAAGGAAGTGATGGCTTGACCAGTTTTGAAGAAGATAGAACGGGCTAAAAGGGCCAGTACTTGATGTAGGTGATGATGATGATAAGCAACACCTCGATAATAGTAATATTTTAATAGCTACGCTAAGTCCGCCTATTATGATTTATTAGTCTCCACCCTATTTCGCCTGTGCTCCTGCCACTTATTCACAGGTACCCCACCAATGACTGAGAAAGATTTTTCCCATTCTCCACTTCATTAGCGCGCTGTATGTATTTGACACATACCTTAAGATCGTGATGACAGGCCGACTTCATTAACTGGCAGGCAACACCCTCACTGGTGGAACTGCAGAGCTCAGCTGTCCTCGTTGTCATTCACAGTGGCTACCAGTACACTCTGTCGTCTTCCACTTTTTGCTCTAAACGAAGACATTCAAACTAACTCGCTTCAACCAATACCTCTTGTGCAGCAGAACGCAGTTACTGATTAAATTAGCTGAATACAATGGTTTCAGCAGAACAACGTAAGCTAGACAAATTTTAAAATCACAAGCTTTGCTGGTGACGTTAGATGCTAATATTCTGTGATTTTTACTAGGTAAAAACAGATTTTTAAATGAGTACCATAGTACCGTTAATTTGTGTAGATAATAAGCTGTGTTACAGAAACTGCACTGCGACACCCACCCAAGAACATTACTTACTCCACGAAGTCAGTGCTCTCTTCGTTGACTGTGATTTTATGGCTGTAGAACATTGATTGGCTATCATTTACTGTAATAGCCGTAGAGAATTTACGGCTTATGGGTATCTGGAAAAAGTTTTTCTGTTAGATACCCCACTTTGACATTAAGTTTATCGCTAATCTTAGTTTTACTATTCCTCATTACATTCGTCTTTCTTCAGTTTACTCTCAGTCCACATTCTGTGCTCTTCCAAGCTGAAAATGGCAAAAATGAAAAACTGAAGTATCATTGGCGAGTGAAAATCTGTCTCATTTGGCCAACGTGAAAGCTACACAAACAGTGTATTCGATGCAGACAGAACTACTCAGTTGTGATCTAGGCCCAACGGCCTGTCGGTTTACTGGCCTCTGAGTGACTGGTGGCAGCCTTGACGTTGACAATAAATGGCGAGGTCTGTGGGAGGGCGTGTGATAAATTACGACCGCAAGGTGGGCGGCCCTGGTATCGACGCGACGCAGAAGCTAGGACGCTGTGCTGCGGGTGGCGGGCTGTCAGGCGAACAGTGACACGGGGCTGTCTACCCACCAGGCGCTCAATATGCTTAATAGAAAGTGCGGCCTCGTAGCATGGCAACCGCTCGCGGGAAGGAATCTCTCTCACGCACGCACGCACGCACACACACACACACACACACACATACACACACACACACACACGTGTGCGCAACTCGCCCACACTTCCTGTGTTACAATAGATTTACGAAGAGCAGTCACATACTTTTACCAACAGGAAAAAAATTTGCGAGCACTAAAATTGGTGGCGGACATGCTGTACTTATTCACCCTACAATTCGATGTATTTTTTCCAACGATGAATGATTCAAATGGCTCTGAGAACTATGGGACTTAACTTATAAGGTCATAAGTCCCCTAGAACTTAGAACAACTTAAACCTTACTAACCTAAGGACATCACACACTCCATGCCCGAGGCAGGATCCGAACCTACGACTGTAGCGCCTACAATCGCTCGGTTAGCCCAGCAGGCTCCAACGATGAATGGCTTGGCGGAAACGGTTATAGAAGTCTCTGATTTGGCTGTACAAGAAACGTCAAAACTCGAAAATTACCTCGTGTCACTCTGAAAATACCTGTCACTTAATTATTTCATATGCGAGGACAGAAGTAGAAGTCATTGGGTGACATGTCAGAATACGGGGATTGAGGCAAAATTTGATAGCCCACAGCACCAGAATGTGTGACTTTTCTGTGCAGAATGATCTGGGGTATTGCCATGGAGCAATATCAACCTCTTGCACAGCTTTTCGCGACCCTTCCTCTTGGCAGCATCCCGTAACCACATCAGGAGCTTTCGGTAATATGTTAGCACCACGACATGGCCGTTCCACAAAACACTCGGCATTATACTGTCCGACGTTTGGGTCTTCACCTTTCTCGACTGCTTGCATTGTTCCTTTATCTCAGTGTCATATTGCGACGTATCGAGCCTGTTCGAACAATCTCGTGACATCTGAATCGTGCAGTGCGAGTGTAAAGGCCATGACCCTGTTTAAAATTTTACAATTTGTTGAAACTCAGAAGGAAATAACACTAAATCTTACCACTGCAAAACTCCTATTGTATTTTAATAAATTTGCAGTAACAGTCCTCTTACAGTACGGTTGTGTATGGATATATAAAAATTTATGGTGATAAGTAAAGGTAACAAGCAAATGCGAAAATGTAGTCCTCTGAAAAATTTATTTGACTGAATCGAGTGCAATACTTTATTTGTTCATCAGCGACTGATGATGTTGCATACAAATCATTTCAAACTCTGTATAAATACTATTATAACAACACGTAAAAATGATATAAATCAGTTTTGAAAACAAGATGACAACATTCAGATGACACAAGGAAGAAAGTTAATCAATAATTAAATGCCTAAAAAATGAAATACATCGTAATAAACTGATTGTAACTGCTATCATGAGAATAAATTACAACGACAAGACCAGTGTTAGTACCATCAGACGTCACTAGGTTGCAAGACGTGTGAAAGCTCGAAAATTGGACAGAGTCATGATTATAATCTCTTACTTACTTATTAGCTGCCGTTGTTATACATAACCTGCACCCTATTTTAGTCCCTGTTTCACAGTTCTTTTGGCTATTAAAATCTATAGTGCATTCAAAGCGCTAAGATCTGTCGTGAATACGGTATCAGCAACAGTCACTAGGTCGTGAGATAATCGAAAGAGCAAACAGAACCCGAGATTTATCGAGCTGTGACGTAAACTCTTCGAACAGTTCGAGTCGTGTTCAAACACAACCCTAATAGATACACCAAGCACTCGTACACGGTGTGGGAAAACTAATGTGAATTTTGTGTTAGGTTTTTAATAACATCTTATTTTTGTGAATGTACAGTGTGATACAAGTTTGAACAGGTCTTGAGGAGAGGAAGTGGATTATTAAATAAAAAAAACATATTGTTCTATTTAAAATAAAAACACGAATTGATCTTATCGTCTTCATAAAGTTACGAGAAAGCCAATCATGATGGTTAATGTCCCCCCGGAAGCTAAACAACATTTTCTTGATATATTTTTTTATTTTTCTTCTGGCCGAAAAGTTATTTGAGGTGGTCAAGATCAATGGGACACCACGTATAACCCCAAAATTTCGTTAATTACGATTATGACTGAACTATAGCTTCCACAGATACGCGTTTTATACATGTTGATATCGTTATGGACGTCCTCACAGAAAAACTGAAGCCCCAATGATGAAATTTACATTTTCCCGTTAAACCGGTATTGAAAAGACAGAAAAAATATTTTATGTTTTCAACTGGAATATAACCTGGTCGGGTTATATATAAAGCTGGGTTGTCAAAGACTGGAGAAAATTACGTTGCGAGCTTTCCACCGTCTCGATAGCGACGAAACTCATGGAGTGGGTTGGAAATTATGTGGTGTCACCGCCAGACACCACACTTACTAGGTGGCAACCTTTAAATCTGCCGCGGTCCGTTAGAATACGTCGGACCCGCGTGTCGCCATTATCAGTGATTGCAGACCGAGCGGCGCCACACGGCAGGTCTAGTCTAGAGAGACTCCCTAGCACTCGCCCCAGTTGTACAGCCGACTTTGCTAGCGATGGTTCACTGACTACAGACTCTCTCATTTGCAGAGACGACAGTTTAGCATAGCCTTCAGCTACGTCATTTGCTACGACCTAGCAAGGCGCCATATTCAATTGCTATTGATACTGATATTGTGAATCATGTACCGTCGGGAGCGACGTTCATCATTAATGGATTAAAGTTAAGTATCAAAGTAATTACGTCCGCTTTCTGAATTCTAATTCCTTGTCATGTTCCAGACCTCACGTCAGTATAGTTCTTCCCTCCTCACGCCAGCCTACGTGAGCTAAAACGCGTGCATTTCGGCCTTCTCTAGTAACACGGTGTTGGCTCTTCAGCCAACCCAACAAATTATATTAGTTTTTTATATCGAGGATCGTCAAATTACGAAATCAATAGCCACAGGCATAAATTTAACTTCAGGTTCACTGTTTCTTCTCAGCGTCAGAAATATTTATATTACGTGAATTACGTGATATATCTAGTGTTAAATTATTACTAAAGTAGCACAACGTACTTGAACACCAACTGATATTTAATAGCTTTTTTCGTACATCAAAATATGAACGACAAATAAGACTTGTTCCCCCAATCTCAGTGGTCAACCTTAAAATGCTCGTTACACTCATAGGCAATACTCAGCCGTCAGCTGTTTACATTGTTCACCACAGTGGCGCTATGGTATCTGCTCGTTATAACAAACGGTTCCACATTTAATTTCCAACGTCCACTGCCTCATTTTACTCGAGGAGATTATAACTATTTGTTATAACGTTTTGTTCAGTGAGCAGTTAGATTATAATTCTTGAAAGACTTTGCAGAGTTGTAATTGATAACGCTGTAATCCTCTTCAAAATTAAACCCAACGACCTTACAGCAGCACTCTCGTTTCTCTAGAAAATGATCGCGCATTTTGTTCCTTAGATGTACTTGGAACGCCGTCTGATTTCCGTCATTTCCAATTAAAGTGAAAACTGTAGTCTCGTCTCGTCGAAGATGACGCTTAAAATACCCGACCAGCTATCCAGATTAAGGTTTTCCGCGGTTTCTCAGAATCACGTAAGGCAAATATCGAGAGGGTTCCTTCGAAAAGAACCCGGTCTGTTTACTTCCCTTATCCTACTCCAATCTGATCTGGCTATCCGTCTCTAACAACTTCGTCGTCGACGGTACGTTAAACCCTAATCTTCTCTTTTCTTTAGCACTCCAATCGATTTGTTCAGTTATCATGCCTCTCATTTCTTTATTCTGAACATTATAGCATGCATTCTGAATAACTGATGTGCACTATGTCTACATTTTCTCCCTATCCTCCAGCATCTTAGAAGCCACAGTATGTTAAACTGACAAAATTTAAACGAAACAAGCGAAAAGCTGAAGTATACCTGACTTGGAAAAAACTGATTTCTTCAGATCTCAAAACTGGTAATACGTTATCTGGAAAAGAGCTTCAAGGACGATTAAATAAATTAAAGTAACGTGATTTGCTTTGGAGCTATTGTGTACTGATAATAGTAGACTTTGTAAATTGCCGTTGATAACTGGAATAAGATCACAGGTGGACAAATGTTTGTTATATAAGATAATATTATCAGACCTGACTTGCTTTAGAAGATTTGTCTTGACAAGAATGACTAGAAAATTGATTCCTCTTTATTTCAGTTATGCTTCACTCAAGCAAACACCATTAAATTGAGTATCCGTCGATAAATATTAGTTAAAGCTGTAAGTACGTGTAATTTGTTAATTATTTTCTCTGTGATATTGTTCGATGAACTATCTCAGCATTGCAGCAGCACTTCAATGAAAGTATAATAGCAAAAACATTATGGTCGTATCATCCACATGACCCATCGTTCACCTTCAGTTATTTAAAAGGAGCCTGATCTGCCGTATCTTCCTTCGTCGTCGGCGTTGTCGTTGTTACCGTGAGACACCGTTATACCAAGAGGACAGGCGCGTCGATCTTAGAGCATGAGATATGATGACCTTAAGCCATTGACAGCACACAACGGTCACGGTAGCACCTGATTCCAGAACAGCTGCAGTAGTTAGGATCTACGAACTATCCCCTCTTGACCAGGTCCCCAAAACTTGACTCGTAACGAGATCCCTTTAAAGCAAATTGTCATAACAATCGTCTATAAAGGCTTCGTACAACGAGAAGAAATGTTACCGTTTATGGAATAATAACAGATACGACCAAACTGTCTTGTCTCTTCTGTTTTATTTAACATAACTTCGTTCACAGTTTCATTTCGCATTCACCACTCATTCACCGAAACCCTTTGATGAACAGTTTTGGTTGCTTGACACCAACAGTTAATGATAATGATACAGCTTTTCTCCTTTTTATAAACTGAAGCCCGCTCTCCGCGATATAATAAAAAAAAAAGACGGTCTCAATACCGCGTCCCTCGTGAGATGTGAATAGACTTATCCCGGAATTGACCGCCCTGTAGGTGTACTCAATTTAATGACCACACTTCGCTATCCGCGATTTCGTGTAACTAAACGTCCATTTGTTAGTCTGATTATACACCGTAGTTATTGAAAATTCGCCCCTATATTTTTCACAACGCACAATTAGCACTTCTTTACTTGTTTATTTCTAAGAGTAAACGGAAAAAAAGACGCCGTATCCTCGGCTTAGCCGATATAAAGCAAAACACCTTAATATGCCCAATTTTACCTCTTCTTATAGGATCGGCTACCTTACTCATTAATTTACTACGTATTATTTCCAATAACACTAAACAGATATCGCCGTTATATTTTAATTGTATTCAAAAGCATGTTACTATTATTATGACCGACCAAATCGTAACAAATCGCGCGGCGTGCGTTTTTAACGATAACTTTACGTTATTCAAGTTCCGTGACAGATATCTTGACTCGTAATGTTACACTGAGTCAGGAAATCTGGCACATCCACAATCTTTTTCTACTTTCACTTAAGTGCAGCTGCAATGCTGAGATGAAAACAGTCATAAAGCAACATCACAGAGAAAAAAATTTACGCATTTCTCGTGCTTAAGGATTAGCTAATATGTTATTTATAGATGTATACTCAATGCCATGGCGTTACTTGAGTGAAACGTAAGTGAAACAAAGCAGAATCAATTCCCTAATCAATCTTTCAATGTCCAGATGACAAGCGAGCACTGAAATGATGCAGAAGAACTATCGCCGTTTTCTTCCATTGCGCTGGCTTCCAGTGACTACAGACCAGCAACATCTCAGTCTACAATAGGTACATTAACGCCGTCCCTGACATTCTGAGTGGAAAAATGCAATTTTATCGAATGAATCCCGCCTCCAGCTTGTCCTACAGAGATGGCCACATTCGTGTTAGACGCTACCGTGGTGAACACAAGCGTTTAGTCCGCATTGTTGAGCAGCATAGCGGACAAACACCAAGTGTGGAAGTTTGGGATGCCATGGCTATTCATATGATTTCGCTTCCCATGTATCGAGGGCAATCTCAACAACATCCGGTACATTGGGAAGTTTCAGAACCCGAGGCACTGCCCCTCTGCAGCCATCTCTGCGAGCCATATTTCTGTAGGACAATGCCCACCTACATGTGGCGAGGAACGAGTACGTCTTCTTCCAAGAACGACGGGAACCACTGCTTCCCTGGTCTGTAGGTTCCTCAAACATGGCGCCCATCGAATATATCTGGGACATTGCCGGTCGGGAAATTACTCCACCTGAACTGTTGTAGAAACCTACAAACTGCGTGGCTGTATATTCCTGAGCAATATATACAGTCCTTTGATTCCATAACACGGCGTCTAGAGGCTCAGACTTCGGGACGGGGCGGCTTCACACTGTACTGAAGTCTAACGACCAAACTTACAGTACAGTTGTGTAATTCTAATTATTTGTATTTTGTCTTGTGTGTAATATGTGTAATAAATTTCATTGTAATCGCATGTCTCCTTCATAGTGCAACAATTTTCACAAACAGTAGTGTAGTTATAAAACACCACAATTGTTTCAATGTATTAACTGATACAAGAGTTAAGCGGGTAGCATCGCCTGTATGAGCTGACCACATTCAAGTTTTCTGATATCTCTCGTCTTGGCAACCGTGCACTTACGCCAATGGTCCGTGCGAGATTCAGAGCTACAATGGACGACAGCTGCCCAGCACACACGCGACACAGGGCGTTCGCGTGCTGAAGAAATATCCTTGGACACGCAACGGGTCAAATACCTACCGTATCCAGGACGGAAGGTCGTACACTCACTGATAAAAAGAAATTTAGCGCCTAGAAGGAATGGTCCAATGTAGACGCCATTTCGCACACTTATATAACCTAAGGAAAAAAAGATGCATAACGGAGTGTCTTGAAAGGAGGACATAAGATGCAAAAGCAAAACGGGGATAATGGAATGTAGTCGAATTAAGTCGGGTGATCCTGAGGGAATTAGATTAGGAAATGAGACACTTAAAGTAGTAAAGGAGTTTTGCTATTTGGGGAGCAAAATAACTGATAATGGTCGAAGTAGAGAGGATATAAAATGTAGACTGGCAATGGCATGGAAAGCGTTTCTGAAGAAGAGGAATTTGTTAACATCGAGTATAGATTTAAGTGTCAGGAAGTCGTTTCATAAAGTATTTGTATGGAGTGCAGCAATGTATGGAAGTGAAATATGGACGATAAATAGTTTGAACAAGAAGAGAATAGAAGCTTTCGAAATTTGCTGCTACAAAAGAATGCTGAAGATTAGATGGGTAGATCACATAACTAATGAGGAGGTATTGAACAGAATTGGAGAGAAGACTAGAAGAAGGGATGGGTTGGTTGGACATGTTCTGAGGCATCAAGGGATCACCAATTTAGTACTGGAGGGCAGCGTGGAGGGTAAAAATCATAGAGGGAGACCGAGAGATGAATACACTAAGTAGATTCAGAAGGATGTGGGTTGCAGTAGCTACTGGGAGATGAAGAAACTTGCACAGGATAGAGTAGCATGGAGAGCTGCACCAAACCAGTGTCTGGACTGAAGACCACAACAACAACAACGAAGGAACTTCCGAATATGATGGGAATCGGTAGATGTAATGTACATGTACAGAAAAAGAAATAATTAAAATGTCAGAAAAATTGGATGATTTATTCACGAGAAAGATCTTCACAAGTTGAGCAAGTCAATATCGCGTTGGTCTAAGTCTGGCCCTTATGCAAGCAGCTATTCTGCTTAGCATTGATTGCTGGATGTCCTGAGGGATAACGTGCCAGATAGTGTCCAACTGGTGTAATAGATAGTCAAAATCCCGAGCTGACTGAATGGCCTTGCCGATAAAGCTCCAAATTTTCTCAGTTTGGGAGAGTTCCGGCACACTGGTGCACAGAAGTAGACTCTGGTAAGCACGAAGACAAGCAGTAAAAACTCTCGCCGCTTGAGGGCCGGCACTGTCTTGCTGAAATGTAAGCCCCAGTTGGCTCGCTATGAAGGCGACGAAACGTGATGTAGAATTAGTGATTAAAATTCTTCGGGTTTTATGCCGAGTCATTGCTAAAAACTAACAAGATTAATAAACTAAAACTGACGTTTCGGCCGAATTGCAACGGTCTTCCTCATTGCACGACTGGTTTTGCATGGGGATAGGTGATTCTATTTATTACAGACTATCGATTAGAGTCCTGCATGATCGAGTAAGCGAGCACAAAATACGAGGTGGGGCGAGCACACCCTAACTGGATAGGCTACCCGCAGTAGTTCTTGTGACCGAGCATAGAAGCCGTGACCGAATACGTAGCACATAACTTCAAACACATTACACGTGTTATTATCCGTGTGACAGTGCAGCCAGTACGGGCTTCTTATTTGTGGTGTGTCTCTCTCTGTAATCATGCAGCGCGAGGAAGGCAGTGTAGTAAGACGTAAGATTGAAACCAATGTTTACACATTAAAGAAACGGGAAGGTCTAAAAAGCCAAGTATGGAGTACATTTCTGTTGGTTGTAGATGAAAACATTGCGTCTACTGGGTACGTATCGTGCATAAACTGCTCCACTTTATTGTTTTTCCAGTCGGGAACCACTCATTTAAAGAAACACAGTTGCAAGAAACCTCACAAAGATCGTTTCTTTGGCCGTCCTTCCGTTATCTTAATATGCTTGAAATAAGTGAAAAGCAGGAAATTCTTAACAATGTGCGACAAATGTGTGCTACGTACGCAGGTACAACATTCAATCATCAACATAATCGTTTTTGCATAGTTAGTGGAAAGTGTATTATAGAGAAACGCGAATGTTGTGACTCGTATAATATTTCATTAACGTAAAACATCTCGTTTTTATGGGAACGGGGGGTCGGGTTGTTTGGGGGGAGAGACCAAACAGCGAGGTCATCGGTCTCTTACGGGAATGTTTCGATGATTTCCATATCAGTTCTGTATTACTTGTCTCTTTTGTTTATTATCATACAGGGTGTTTCAAAAATGACCGGTATATTTGAAACGGCAATAAAAACTAAACGAGCAGCGATAGAAATACACCGTTTGTTGCAATATGCTTGGGACAACAGTACATTTTCAGGCGGACAAACTTTCGAAATGACAGTAGTTACAATTTTCAACAACAGATGGCGCTGCAAGTGATGTGAAAGATATAGAAGACAACGCAGTCTGTGGGTGCGCCATTCTGTACGTCGTCTTTCTGCTGTAAGCGTGTGCTCTTCACAACGTGCAATTGTGCTGTGGACAACATGGTTTATTCCTTGGAACAGAGGATTTTTCTGGTGTTGGAATTCCACCGCCTAGAACACAGTGTTGTTGCAACAAGACGAAGTTTTCAACGGAGGTTTAATGTAACCAAAGGACCGAAAAGCGATACAATAAAGGATCTGTTTAAAAAATTTCAACGGACTGGGAACGTGACGGATGAACGTGCTGGAAAGGTAGGGCGACCGCGTACAGCAACCACAGAGGGCAACGCGCAGCTAGTGCAGCAGGTGATCCAACAGCGGCTTCGGGTTTCCGTTCGCCGTGTTGCAGCTGCGGTCCAAATGACGCCAACGTCCACGTATCGTCTCATGCGCCAGAGTTTACACCTCTATCCATACAAAATTCAAATGCGGCAACCCCTCAGCGCTGCTACCAGTGCTGCACGAGAGACATTCGCTAACGATATAGTGCACAGGATTGATGACGGCGATATGCATGTGGGCAGCATTTGGTTTACTGACGAAGCTTATTTTTACCTGGACGGCTTCGTCAATAAACAGAACTGGCGCATATGGGGAACCGAAAAGCCCCATGTTGCAGTCCCATCGTCCCTGCATCCTCAAAAAGTACTGGTCTGGGCCGCCATTTCTTCCAAAGGAATCATTGGCCCATTTTTCAGATCCGAAACGATTACTGCATCACGCTATCTGGACATTCTTCGTGAATTTGTGGCGGTACAAACTGCCTTAGACGACACTGCGAACACCTCGTGGTTTATGCAAGATGGTGCCCGGCCACATCGCACGGCCGACGTCTTTAATTTCCTGAATGAATATTTCGATGATCGTGTGATTGCTTTGGGCTATCCGAAACATACAGGAGGCGGCGTGGATTGGCCTCCCTATTCGCCAGACGTGAACCCCTGTGACTTCTTTCTGTGGGGACACTTGAAAGACCAGGTGTACCGCCAGAATCCAGAAACAATTGAACAGCTGAAGCAGTACATCTCATCTGCATGTGAAGCCATTCCGCCAGACACGTTGTCAAAGGTTTCGGGTAATTTCATTCAGAGACTACGCCATATTATTGCTACGCATGGTGGATATGTGGAAAATATCGTACTATAGAGTTTCCCAGACCGCAGCGCCATCTGTTGTTGGCAATTGTAACTACTGTAATTTCGAAAGTTTGTCTGCCTGAAAATGTACTGTTGTCCCAAGCATATTGCAACAAACGGCGTATTTCTATCGCTGCTCGTATAGTTTTTATTACCGTTTCAAATATACCGGTCATTTTTGAAACACCCTGTAGATCCTTCAAGTACTGTGTCATCACCACCCAGAAAGAGAGCTTGTTTCAAGGAATGGTGGAACAACAGATCACCCGCAGCAGATGAAGTAGATCTGTGCATTTTAATGCACCCCGGAGATGATGATGACATCTTAAAGTGGTGGAGCAGACATGAAACAGATCTGCCAGGTTTGGCTGCAGTTGCAAGACGTATTTTATGTATCCCAGCAACAAGCACACCTAGTGAAAGGTGCTTTAGTAAAGCCGGCATGTTACTAACAAATTGCCGCAGCCAATTAAATCCGGAACGCGTTAGTGATTTCCTGCTGATCAACAATAACTATAATTTTGTTTATGTTGCAAACAATTGAAACGTATGACAAGTTACGTCTGTAAATGTTTAATGTTCTTTGTATGCTTTCTTTATGAAGATGGTTGTCTTCTAGATTACAGGGAAAGAACTTATTTAATGTTTCCTATAAATGAAAGGAAAAATATCTCTTTTGTTTGGAAAAGAGACTCGTCTTTTATCCACGATTGTATTGAAATATCAGTTTACTTTCCAGGTGCTTTATGAATTTAGCTGTGTCACGTACCCGTTCTTGGAAATGTTACTTTTGTATTAAAAGAGAGAGAGAGAGAGAGAGAGAGAGAGAGAGAGGCGTTGGATTTGTACAGTAAAGTATAATAATTTCACTGTAGCTCCATTCATTGACATATGGTCGCGACACACTACAGATACGTAGAAAAACTCAAAGTTTTGTTCGGCTGAAGCCGCACTTCAGGTTTCTGCCGCCAGAGCGCTCCAGAGCGCAGTGAAACAAAATGGCGACAGGAGCCGAGAAAGCGTATGTCGTGCTTGAAATGCACTCACATCAGTCAGTCATAACAGTGCAACGACACTTCAGGACGAAGTTCAACAAAGATCCACCAACTGCTAACTCCATTCGGCGATGGTATGCGCAGTTTAAAGCTTCTGGATGCCTCTGTAAGGGGAAATCAACGGGTCGGCCTGCAGTGAGCGAAGAAACGGTTGAACGCGTGCGGGCAAGTTTCACGCGTAGCCCGCGGAAGTCGACGAATAAAGCAAGCAGGGAGCTAAACATACCACAGCCAACGGTTTGGAAAATCTTGTGGAAAAGGCTAAAGCATTTCTTAAACAGGAGATTGGAAAACCGATGGATCGGTCGTGGTGGAGATCATGATCAGCAATTCATGTCATGGCCTCCACGCTCTCCCGACTTAACCCCATGCGATTTCTTTCTGTGGGGTTATGTGAAAGATTCAGTGTTTAAACCTCCTCTACCAAGAAACGTGCCAGAACTGCGAGCTCGCATCAACGATGCTTTCGAACTCATTGATGGGGACATGCTGCGCCGAGTGTGGGAGGAACTTGATTATCGGCTTGATGTCTGCCGAATCACTAAAGGGGCACATATCGAACATTTGTGAATGCCTAAAAAAACTTTTTGAGTTTTTGTATGTGTGTGCAAAGCATTTTGAAAATATCTCAAATAATAAAGTTATTGTAGAGCTGTGAAATCGCTTCAATCATTTGCAATAACCCTGTACAGCGCAGGGAGCCGTGGCGAGGCGAGGTGAGAGGTCAGCGGTGACCGGTCATGCTCGGTTATCCGCGTGTCCGGAATCCGGACAACAGACATGGCGCGAGTACGTGACCGAGCCGAGTCGTGTGGGGCCGGACACGAGCGGCTCGGTCCCCCCGTCAACAGGCGAGCCGTGACCGGTCAAACATGGAGCGTTGCAGCACTCTACTATCGATGTCTGACGTCACTGTCGTAAAACATTTAATTGGCCCTCTAATATGATTGGATAGTCATGACGTAAGAGAAGATGGAAGGAAAGAGGCTATTCGTGAATGTTCATGTCGTCAACGTTTGGTAGCTGTCCGCCAATCAGCGTTCGCCTTCTGGTCGGCAAGTTTTCCTCCTGTTATGTGCGGAAGTGGACTGACAGTTGCTCTACAGCTGCTTGTGCAGACACGCCCGTGTCCCGTGTAGCTTCTGCCCCGCGAACGCTCGCGGCCCGTCGGACAGGGATGGCCGGCAGCCAGGACGCCGGGAGTTTGTAGCCATCTTCTCTGTTGATGTCAGGCTGATAAAAATTTCGATCGCCTCCCGTATTTTGCGTTCTCGCATCCACGATTCTTTCGCCAGTACTGGGGCTTCCTGGAACCTGATAGGTTGTCCACAGTCATTTATTATGTTGTTGTAATCGTACATAGCGTTCGTGTTCTGCTACTCGTAAGCTGACAGGTCTCCCTGTTTCTCCTATGTAGGTAGCTCCGCACTCACACCGTAGTTCGTGAACACCTGCAGTGTTAACACTGTGCCGGCCGTTGTGGCAGTGCGGTTCTAGGCGCTTCAGTCTGGAACCGCGTGACCGCTACGGTCGCAGGTTCGAATCTTGCCTCGGGCATGGATGTGCGTGATGTCCTTAGGTTAGTTAGATTTAAGTAGTTCTAAGTTCTAGGGGACTGATGACTATAGATGTTAAGTCCCATAGTGCTCAGAGCCATTTGAACCATTTTTTTGTTAAGATTGTTGAATACATCCTTGGTGGAACCTATCATTTCATGGATTCTGTGACTGCTTCGAAAAATCGGTTTGAAACCTTGTCGGCGGAGGGCGTTGCCTAGCCGTTCACTGACGCCTTTGACATATGGTAAGTGTACCAGTGGAAGCTTCTCTTCTTTGGCTTCTCGTGTTCTGCTCCCTTTGGTTTTAGCTACCTTTCTTATGATGTTGTCATCATAGCCGTTGGCACGAAACGTGTGTTGTAGCTCCCTTAATTCTTCTTTGATGTCATTTTCATCGCTTATCCGGTAGGCCCGGGCAGTTAACGTATGCAGAACAGAATACTTTTGAGCTGGCTGGTGGTGGCTCTCTGCGAGCAGGTGCCGATTAGTGTGCGTTGGTTTCCGGTACACTTTCTGCCCCAGTTTAGCTTCGGCAGCTCAGCATACTTCCACATCCAGCAGAATGTTGTCGACGTACCGCTGTGCTGTAAGGCTGCTGCAGATGACTACGAAAAGAAATGACATGCCAGACCATCACTCCTGGTTGTCGAGCCGTATGGCTGTCGACACTCAGGCTGGTATCTCACCACCATCCGAGACGTCACCGTGAACAACTTGCCTGGAATCTCATTGACTGTTCGAGAACTGAACCCCAGTGACCAGTGAAGACGTGCCTAGATACGCTACAGACAGCGGTGGGATGCCAAGTCCGCAGCTCGTGGTCGTGCGGTAGCGTTCTCACTTCCCGCGCCCGGGTTCGATTGCCGGCGGGGTCAGGGATTTTCTCTTCCTCGTGATGACTGGGTGTTGTGTGATGTCCTTAGGTTAGTTAGGTTTAAGTAGTTCTAAGTTCTAGGGGACTGATGACCATAGATGTTCCCGCCATACGACCCTAGAGCCGGGAGTGATGGTCTGGGGTGCCATTTCTTTTCATAGTAAGACCACCCTGATTGTCATCCGCGAAACCGTTACAGCGCAGCGATACGTCGACGACATTCTACGCCCCGTTTTGTCGCCCTTCATGGAAAGCTGCTGTGGGCTTGCATTTAAGCAAGATAGTGCCAGCCCCGACACAGCGAGAGTTTTGACTGTTTGCTTTCGCGCTTGCCAAACCCTACCTCGGCTACACGGCCGCGGTTTCTCTATTTTCCTACTCTTCTCACAAATGAAATTTGAGTTGAAAGGATGGCATTTTGACTTCAAAGAAGTGTGTCAAGCGGTATCTTTAACTAGTTTTTACGAAAGTGCGTCAAATGAAAACCTTAAATTTGTAATAACAAATAGAAATTTCGCGCCGTTATCCTGTAAGTTGGTAAGCGTGCTACAAACAGCGTGCAGAATGGCCTGTAGGTGGCAGCACAGTGCAGATGCACACATACCGTCGCAGTATCAGCATAAATATGGCCGCCTCATTTGCGACTTCCACCAGGGAAGAACAGCGTTCTGTTATTCGGTTTTTTGCGTGGTGAAGGTGTGAAACCTATTAAAATTCGTCGACGAATGAAGGCTCAGTACGGTGATGCATGTTTGTCACAGCAGGAAGGTTACGAATGGAGTAGGAAGGCCGCAAATGCTTTGAGTTCAGTGGAAGATGTTCATTGTCCAGGTCAGGCACAACGAGCCGCAGAGCATTGCAGCAGTTGAAGCCATAGTGAAGGAAAACCGCCGAGTGACACTGAATGACACTGCAGCATGTTTACAGATTAGTCATGGGTCAGCACACCACACTGTGCATGATGTGCTCCAGTTGCACAAAGTGTCTGCAAGATGGATGCCACGGCAGCTGACTCCTGAAATGAGAGAACGACGTGTCGATGTTTGTGAAGAACTTCTTCGAAGCCTTGAACGAGAAGGTGATAGCTTACTTGCAAGAATCGTTACTGGGGACGAAACATGGGTTCACTTCCACCAACCGGAAACGAAGAGAGGGATCAAGGAATGGCGCCATTCCTCATCACCAAAACCAAAGATGTTTCGAACAGAACCATCAGTAGGGAATGTTATGCTGACTCTCTTTGGGGACGAAAAAGGCGTCATTTTGGAGCATTACATGTCTATAGGGACTACTGTCACCAGTACACCATACACAGATCTCCTAAAAAATCATCTGCGGCGTGCAATCAAATCAAAGCGACGTGGATTGCTGTCAGCAGGTGTCCTTTTGCAACATGACAATGCAAGGCCCCACACTGCCCGTACAAGAGTTGCAACAATCACAGACCTGCATTTTGAGTGTTTTCCTCATCCATCATACTCACCAGACCTTGCCCCAAGTGATTTCCATATGTTTGGACCACTCAAAGACGCAATGGGAGGAAAGAATTTCTGTTCTGATGAAGAGGTACGCCACGCGGTGCATGAGTGGTTGCGCGGACTACCAAACGAATTTTTTTCTAAAGCGATTTATGCGCTTTTTAAACGCTGGAGGACTTGCATTGAGCGTGGGGGAGATTATGTGGAAAAGAGATACAGATTTGTACCAATTCTGCACAATAAATAATATTTAAAAAATATTTAAGGTTTTCATTTGACTCACCCTCGTAACTGGAGTCAGCTAGCGGACCATTTGCAGTGCCCGTATCAATGGTGAAATTGTTGGAACCGCTTCATATTCGTACAAGCGCGACGGGACTACTTTGATGATGACGGTGGGTTTTTACGTGGACAGTCTTGGAAATTTTGTGTTGCACCTCATATATACATAGGTACTCTCTGTTACTAGTAGCATTTCACGATAAGTTCTCTGGGACTGATTGAGAGATCTGTCATACACCAGGAAGAAGGAAAGTAATAGCGGTAAATGAAAACTTAACACAACGAAAAGTGGCGAGAATGGAGAGCATAGTTCTGCGCATAAATGGAACGTGAGAAAGCAATTGTTAGACAAAGAATTTATGTTTTAACATAAAACACTTTTGGAAAAGCCAGAATATGTGTCATTTTGGTATAACACTGACAATATCAATGTAAAATGTAATTATTCCGTGCAACAAAACAGTGATGTCTGATTAATAATGGTCTCTACAGGCTTCAGGTAAGCTGCAGCGGTCCTCGAGTCGTAGGTTGCTTGGACCAGAATAATGTTATACTAGGCATTGCCCAGTTGTAGATGGTATACTACAGGCTTCCTGTAACATTCGAACTAGCTTAATAACCAAGATATACGGGGGCCTGCAGTTTAACCTACACACCGAAGTGAGGGCTTCCTCGTACTGCCATAGGTCAAAGTAGCGACAACTGGCAAAACGGATTGAGCATGGAATTCCAAATATTTTCCTTTGTAATTCTACACTTTTCCACTTTTCCTCCGACTCACATCTGTAACAACCGTCCCAGGTAAATGCGAGTCTCGCAAAACTGCCGTTGGCACTTACGGTCTCATAGGAGAACTGCAAACAGCAACATACCTCCCGAGAGAATTCCAGTCAAATACATTTGAGTGGAATTTAGGCTGGTCAAAAGAACTGGTCACTGCATACCCTAAACTGTTCGCTTTTGATATTGGTCCAACAGAATTAAGTGGCGGTAACAGGGCAACTATATCCTTCGCTACCAATCCGCCTGCCGTTTTAGATATTATCCAACACGGAACAGTAAGACTGAAATGTGCTGCAAATCTGTCATGGAAAACGGACATGCTTCCTCGTGTTTGCAGGGGCATTTTCTATAACGAGATTGAAAGAGGGTTCTGAATAAAGTCCATGTACACCTTGCAAGATCTCAAGTCGGCATTACCGCCGAAAACGTGATGAAGTGGGCGGAAGGTAACAACGAGAAACTTCACGCTGACGTTTCAAGTGGACGTGCACACTTCGGTTACACGTTGCGAATGTGCTTCCCACTCGCCTTGCGTCTTCTACATCTGCTTCCCTTATGCAGAAGATATCTCACTGTCGTAGATTCTTTGATAACAGTCGCCTAGATTGCAATGAGAATCGCTATAAATGATTAAGAGACCATATGGCAATCGGCAACGAATACTGAAACATTTTTGGAGGATATCAACGTACTTTTTATTTGTCACGGGAACTACCCAACATGGAAGAAATTCTACGGAGAACTCCATGAATGCAAAATAAAACAAATTAACCATAAACATTAGCATTGACCTGATGACGCTGTGAAACTGGAGCGTTATTTTGAGCCGCAGAGAGGATGGTATCTTAATCTGTGAAGATTTCTGTCTTGTTGCATAACAGTACACCTGTGACTGATGAACAGTTTTGAGCCTTGATAGGAAATCTGGATCAACTGCAGTTCGCTGCAGACGTGAGCTCTATGGTCTCGATGTTCGCTATTCAAAACTCGAGGAACGAACGTCAGTGGAGTTCGTCTCATGTTCAGTTCATCAGAAAGAATACTTTGACATGTCCCACATGAAATGCCGGCGATTTCACAGACTTCTTGGATGATCTTGTAACCTCCCCCTCACTTATCGACCTTAATGACAGTGAAAAATTAAACCGCGTGTACCTAATGGAAATTTGGGAAAAGCAATCGTCACCAAAGTTAAACTGTCGGTAAAGAGGGAGGAAAGGGTTACATCTAAATGAAAGGAAAAATGCAAATTAAACTGGTGGAAATAAATTTTGAAAGCGGTAAAGTTAATAAAGAAAGTAAATGTGCGGCCGTTACGTTAACAATTAACTAGCAGTAATTAGATATTTGAGATTTGGGGGAAATTACGGTCGCCAGTCCTAAGGACAATTACTATAATAACTGAAAAAGAAAGGTTATTACACATATAATTAGCACTAGAAGCGTGGCAACTGAAGGTTGACACGTGTAGTGTGAAAACTAAAAGTTTGTCAGAAGTAATAAATTTCGCTGCACTCTGACTTAATTTAGCAAAATAATTAATAAAACAGGAAAATCGAAAGTTAATTTAGTGACTGAAGTTAATAGTGAGCTTTCTTTCTGAAGCACAACGAAATTCAGTCAAATACTGTTAGTCTTGGACTACCTCAACAATCATTTCAAAAGCTACTTGAATCTACGCAATTTAGAAACAAGGGATTTAACTTTGAACTTGAATTAAATGATTCTGAACAATTAACAATAGTAAAATTTAGTACTTACCAAGCTGAGCTGCAGTCACAGGTAAGCTAAAATACGGTAACAAAACTCGCACTCTTAATTCGTGCTTGTGTAATCTAAATATTGTAGCCAGCTATGAATACCTTAACTGAACTTTGAAATTAAAGCAGTGAAATAGGATAATGTTACTTTAATGCTGGCGTTTGAATTTCAACGACACTCGGGTTCATTCCGGAAAAGGGAGGGACCCTGCTTGGTAATGCAATTGGGACAATGAGCAACAAAGGTTCATGCTACGTTGCTGTAATTTTGTGATTTGAACAGTTTTAAAAGCTGAGGTCTGCCATACAGTTCTAAAACTTTACGTGCATCCAGTCTTCCTTGTCGGTTGATTGAAGGTTTGAAGCTGTCGATCGAGGAGGTGGCGACAGTCACTCATTGTCGGCCGTCGCTGTTGCAGAAGCTGGATGTTGGCGCGCCTTCTTCTCGACACGGTCACCAGGCGAAACGGGTTCTTGATGTGCGCCAGCTAATGCTTCCCGTCCGCGACACCATGTCAGGAACTATCATCGCAAGTCGAGCGCAATTACATGCTGCCAAACCCCGAAAGCGCGGCAGCTCGCGGGAGCTTCACACAACACACCTGCTCCACTCGCTACTCCAGCCAGACTCTCTCTGCTCTGCCCGCGCTCCACGCGGCAGAGTTAACACTACCAAAGATCCTACACACTTTGATTCTTCACATGACCTATCGATGTAATCGTTCGATAGCAGTTTTCCCTAGGCAAGACCCAGCGTTAAAATACAAATAATATTTACGAAACAAACCAACATAAATGCATATATATATATATATATATATATATATATATATATATATATATATACAAACAGTAAAACAATTACAATATATAAAGAATAAAGAGACAGAAATGTCATATCTTGAAGTAACAAAACAAGGAAAAAAATTACAGTACACTAGATGGAAATAAGAGGATATGCATTTCCAGCGTTACAATCTGCTTTCTGTCCTTATGGATGAATTCACACACTGTCGCAATCGTTTCTGGAGTTGCGCTTGATGACGGTCGACCGGAGTATTTGTCAACTTCCATAGGGTCCTGGTCATCTTTAAATCGCTTAAGTCGAATGTTTCTACCTGGCTCAAAGCTTGCTAAACAACCCCCCCCCCCCCCCCCCCCAAGCATGCAATGGGTCTCATCTGCAGTTTTGTAAGGCTTGAAACAAAGCTTAATACCGATCGTTTGTTTCTTCAAGTCAGCTGTTTAGCAATACTCAGACACAGTAAAACACTTTGTATAGATATTAACAACAACGTACACACCGATCCATCATTATGGCGCCACGTGGCAGGCTGGCAGTTGAAAAACACCACTATAGTCACCTAGCAGCGAACGCGTGTACCGTTGATCGTCTTGCCGCAATATCAAATTCACGGAAATCTTCGGCAGCTCCTCGTATATTGTAAAAACGTCCAAAGAGATGGGGAAGGTATATGCGAATTATAAGATTCGCGTCTATTTTAAATCCTCGTCCAAGCTAGTTACTTCGTGAGTTGATCTAATGGATGTCTCTGCTGTATTTGCCGCTTCTTGCTAGTGCTCTTGGAAACTACTTGGGTAGACATTTTATCTTCTTTGTAGGTGCAGATGATAACTGAACAACGAGGTAGTCTAGTAGACTAGTAGAAAGAGCGTGTTAAAGCGGCGATACGTTACTAACATGCCCTGATTTCCATAATTAAGGAATAAAAAGAAGAGTAATGAAACTAGGTGTTTATGTGCCAAAGTGAAATAAAACTTGCAGATTAAAATCGTGCATCGAACTGAAATCCGAATTAGCAGCCTTGGCTTTGCGAGAGCTGTGCTCTTACTTAGCGAAATATCGGGCGACGCTTCACGATCGGTTAAAATGAAACCAACCTACCTCCTGATTTTCTGTGTGTCCCTAAGACGAGAGCGAGACTGAAATTACACGTTATCATTCCCTCTGTACAGGAGTAGTTTTGAGTCAGGTTAATTTTAATGCACGCCTGTCTAACTGAAAATAGTTGCGTTCACCAAGATGGCGATGATCATTAGAGAGGCTCCTTATTTTGGACGCCAGAAGCGGAGGGATAATTTGCTGGGAAGTAGTTGGCTATTAGGACGAGCCGGGTAATGACAGCCTTATAGATCTGAAGAGTTTCCTAAGAATTGGACGGAGCTTTTTATGGCCGCTTAGGGTGGCAACAGAAAATATTCCACACTAACAGCTGCTGTTTTCTCGCTGACAGTCAGTAGCGAGCCAGTGGGTGTATTGGACCTTCCATAGAGCTACGGACCCCTTTGAAGATGTCTCCCGCAGTCGGAGACGAAACGTTGGGAATCGACACAGAATTCGTCAAGCGACCACGGCATAATAGCCCGGGTAATTATAAGGGACACGTCATGACACTTCATTGATAGTATTTCACTCTCTTGCTCGTCGCGACCTTCTTCCCTGATATAATTTTGTAGTCTCTATTTTTAACTGATGCTCGGTTACACGTGAAAGCTGACACTGAATATTAGTGCACTCTTTCTTCTCGATCTCAACACATAATATTCCTCTCCCTGTTAGTAAGACCTAAACGCAAAATAAATTTTTACCTAAAGAGTCAAATTTGGACTCCCTCTATTGTTATGGTGGGGACCATCCTGTACGCTTACATCCCCATGATAACTTTTGAGTACTTGATATTCAGTTTGACTGTTTGATTCACGCCTGTAAGTAGATCGAGTCAGATGCAACCAGCACTACACGATATGCCATCAACTGCACCTGGTTCCACTTGTTAGGCTGGCGAATTGTACCACCACACTGTGCGTCTCTTCGAACTATGAGGGTGGGTTATGAGTCGCGACTCGATAGCTCAGCCGGTAATATTGCCCACAGCAGTCAAAGTTCCGATTCAGAGAAAAGTTTATATGCTCATTAGTACCTACCACTTTATATAGGAAGGGCGTTCAATATGTATTGCAACAATTTTTTGTGAAAGCAAGTTGGTCTTACTCAGGATTCCAATACTCCATATTATTCCCCACTCTCTTGGAAACAAAACGCCGTTTTCAACGCTCAATACGACGGATTCATCCGTCTAGTAGGAAGGCTTTTGTGCACGCATGGTGTGACTATACTGGTCGGCATCGGAGCGAACGTCGTGCTGCATCAATAACCTCCTAACCACTCATACACTGCTCTACGCGGACTGCATCGTTCATTGGGCTTAACAGAATGAAATCGGAAGGTGCGAGATCCGGGCTGTAGGGTGAAACGAAAGAACAGTCCAATTAGGTTGTGTGAGCTCTTCTCAGGTGCGCAGACCTGTGTGAAGCCTTGCGTTGTTATGAACGAGGATAAGTTGGTTTGCATTTTCGTGGCGACGAACACGCTGAAGACGTTCTTCAGTTTCCTGGTTCTAGCACAATACACTTGAGAGGTGATCGTTGTACCATTAGGGGGAGCATCAAACAGAATAACGCATTCAGAATCCCAGAAGGCGGTCGCCGTGCAACTTTGAACTTTTTCTTCGGAGTATGGGTAGTGTTGCGCCATTACATGGACTGCCGTTTTGTTTCCGAATCGAAGTGATAAACCCGTATTTCATGGCCTGTGACGATGTCCGACAAAAAATTGTTGCTATCAGCCTCGTAACGTGCAAGCACTTCCGGGCAGATATTCCTTTATGGTCTTCTGTTAGGAGGCGAGCAACTCAGCGGTCACACATCTCTGATACCAGTGGACGAGTGTGTCAGCTCTACCAACAGAAACGTCCAGTTGAGCAGCGAGGTATTTGACTGTGGTCCGTCGATCACCTCGAAAGAGAGTGTCCGCACGTTCCAACATTGCAGAAGTCACAGATGTGTGTGGCCGGCCGGAGCGCGGGAGGTCGGACAGTTTTGTGCACCCCTGTTGCGATGATGACAGACGCCTCGCCCAACGACTCACCGTGCTTTTGTTTACCACCAGATCTCTGTAGATATTCCACAAGGGCCTGTGAATACCTGCAATGCTCCGGTTTTCCACTAAAAGAACCTCAAAGCCAGCTCTCTGCTTGGACCGCACCTCTGTTACAGAAGGCTACATATAGCACCTCCACCTACCGGAACATCATGACGCTATAGGTGCGGAAGTGGGAGTATTACACGATGTCCCGGAGCAAATTGCGCACTTTTTTTTTTGCAACCGAAATTAGTTGAGAAAAAAATGTGTTGCGTTATTTACTGAACGCCCGCCGCACTAGGCGATTTACGTGTTTCACAGATAAATGGAAGAACGGAGCACGTTGCCTTTGGTTCTGCCTCGCACACTCCTCAACTCCCGCTGCCACCTTGGTGAGTTTGAGGCGCTATTATTGCAGTGTCTGACAGGTACAGCAACGCTGCAGCTTTTTCAATCTCCTTGGATTACTGCGAGCCTCCATTCGAGCCGGATGACTTCCAGGTAACACGGCAGACCTGAGAAGCGATGGCTAGTCTGTGAGAAGATCAGCGACGAAGGAAGGGAGGGTTGAGGGTAGGAGGAAGACGAGGAGGAGGGAGGTGGATGAAGGGGTGGGAGGAGGAGGTGAGGTGACCGAGAAACGACATCGGCCGGCGGGTCCAGCAGGCCGGGCTTATCCCTGGAGGCGCACCCACACAAAAATGGATTGTCTGCGAGGCCCTGCGAGATTACTCTCTCCTCGCGACAGATGTGGGGGCAGTCTCCAATGGTTCGGCTTCTGGAGTCGTCCCACGGTCCAAAACTGGGAAAATCTCTACTGTATGAAACTCTAATTGTAGCTCTAACTGTGAGACTTTGATACTTGCAACCTTTAACGTGTGAAACTTAGAAGCTCATGCTTCGTCTTCTATTGCGAAAATTATACATTGTTCGATCAAAATTATCCGGGCACACCAATAGTGCCGCCAATACAAAAGGCGGAGTGGAGTGCCAGGTAACCAGATCACTTTTCTGGGCAATATGAAAAGTGAACAGCGTGTCATCATGTACGCAACGGAAATTATACTCATTAACGAACAGAAACCAGATGGCAGTTATAAGAGTCGAGGGACATGAAAGGGAAGCAGTGGTTGGGAACGGAGTAAGACAGGGTTGTAGCCTCTCCCCGATGTTATTCAATCTGTATATTGAGCAAGCAGTAAAGGAAACGAAAGAAAAGTTCGAAGTAGGCATTAAAATCCATGGAGAAGAAATAAAAACTTTGAGGTTCGCCGATGACATTGTAATTCTGTCAGAGACAGCAAAGGACTTGGAAGAACAGTTGAACGGAATGGATGGTGTCTTGAAGGGAGGATATAAGATGAACATCAACAAAAGCAAAACGAGAATAATGGAATGTAGTCGAATTAAGTCGGGTGATGTTGAGGGTATTAGATTAGGAAATGAGACACTTAAAGTAGTAAAGGAGTTTTGCTATTTGGGGAGCAAAATAACTGATGATGGTCAAAGTAGAGAGGATATAAAATGTAGATTGGCAATGGCAAGGAAAGCGTTTCTGAAGAAAAGAAATTTGTTAACATCGAGTATAGATTTAAGTGTCAGGAAGTCATTTCTGAAAGTATTTGTATGGAGTGTAGCCATGTATAGAAGTGAAACATGGACGGTAAATAGTTTGGACAAGAAGAGAATAGAAGCTTTTGAAATGTGGTGCTACAGAAGAATGCTGAAGATTAGATGGGTAGATCACATAACTAATGAGGAAGTATTGAATAGGATTGGGGAGAAGAGAAGTTTGTGGCAGAACTTGACCAGAAGAAGGGATCAGTTGGTAGGACATGTTCTGAGGCATCAAGGGATCACCAATTTAGTATTGGAGGGCAGCGTGGAGGGTAAAAATCGTAGGGGGAGACCAAGAGATGAATACACTAAGCAGATTCAGAAGGATGTAGGTTGCAGTAGGTACTGGGAGATGAAGAAGCTTGCACAGGATAGAGTAGCATGGAGAGCTGCATCAAACCAGTCTCAGGACTGAAGACGACAACAACAACAACAACAACAAACAGTTTCCTGACAATGGACTAGTAAGCAGTCGCCATCAACGCACTGGACCCGTATATGGGCAGTGATATGGTAACCCCAGAGTCACATCGGTATGTGCACGCCGCACTGGAATGCTAAGCATGACAGCGTCGAACCCCAGACATTTGAGCTGCAGCGCCGCGGATTAGCACATTGTTCTACGCACTCCTGTATACCCGCGAAACTACGCTATTCTTACAACACTGCGACGTGACAGCCGTGTGCGACTCAGTAGTTTTTACTTTGACGGAGCGACAGTGATGAACAGAATCGACGCTGCTACCGAACGCCAGATTCGTCTATTGAAAGGAAGAATCTTAACAACGGTGGGGTTACAACGTCTTATACGTGAGTTTTATAGTAATGTCTGTGATAAATGAATATGTCGTTCGTAAATATATGTGAACGTTCAGTTAATGACGTAAGTTTCTTACACATGAAGAGTGACCGAAGAATCTGAAAAATTTCTGCAAATGTTTGATAAAGTAAAAGGGAAAACGAGATAGAGAGACTTCGCAGTGATGACGCTGACTCATCTACGGCGTCAAAATGGGAGAAAACTGTCACTAGCTCTTCACTATCTTAGATGTCAGTTTTGCTACCGACGAAGACTAGGAAGAGCTGTGTGATACAATTCTGTTGAAATTTCAGCATTTTTTGTCAATTGAAGATCGACTGAAAGCACTCCAACCACATGTAATCGAGTGCTTCAAACGCAAAGCTCTTTCTACATCGCAACAAAAATTTTCATGTAGCAAAAGTTAGTTATGATGTAACATAACAAACACAATCGGTTACAGCATGACTTTGCTTTAAATTATCAGTCTTCATACCAATCGATTTACTTATATTCACTTTATCAGCACTCATCGCGTAGTTCAAGTTTTCGCCATTGGTTTGTATTTTAGAAATCGTGCCTAACAAACCTTTATCACGTGAGAACCACCTATTACTCGCAATGACAGTATGGCTTCTATGGAGCACACCTTGCATGACATTATCCGAGGAATCGTAACAACAGAGCAGTGTTTAACCTATTGAAACCTTTTAAGAAACCCGTTTATAGTAACTGAGACACCTTCGCCTAAAGCTGAAGGTTAAGATATATGGATCCGCATAACTAGTTTCACCTAAAAAAAAACGGTGCTACAATAATACCAAGAACCTAAAATATCTATAAAAGCATCGTCAAGTTGCAAAATTGAAGGAAATGAGTAGACGATCATTTGGAATACTTTTGTGACTAATAGTCTAGAACGCTTAACAAATTTCTTTATTACGCCGTTTTAGCTACTCTCATCATCATATATCAAAAAATTAGAACTCAAAAAACTGGTTTCATCGTCAGTATTAGAAATCTTTACCAACTTGCGGCACCAACCTGCAAAATACGCTGACGTGCAAAACTTGAGGATGAAAGCAACTCTTAGAATCGTGTGTCACTACCAAGTAATACAACTCGATCAGAGTTGGACTATTCATAAAAAGAACTTTCTTGCTTCCGTGGGGATCCGCACTCTCTAAGAATTTAACAAAAGAAAACGTTGTCCATTGTAGGCTGAATTGTGCTTTATTAAAATCGTGCTATTAGCTAATTTCGACCGTGAGAGGCTGCACCACTTAGAGTACGTAACGATGGTTATGTATGTAACATAAAAGAATGTGATGAGCACAATATGTAATACTTGACATAGCAAATGTCCGTGATAATGGCTCACGGCCGAAATAGCCACCAGCACGATTTTAATAGAGCACAATACTGCTACACCGAACAATGTTTAACTTTATTATAGAAAGAAATGTTACAGTACGGCATAGTACTGAAGATAATAGAAAGAAATACGCAATGAAACGACCACGGATGACACTTTTACTCAAAGAATTAAACTGAAGTCGAATACTTCATCCGTAAGACATTGTATTAGGAGTGCTGTGACTGTTGATAAATACAAATAAAACAGTTTCTGCTTCAGTGACTTATTTTTCCACTACACGTTTCGATGGTTCCCACAATGTGTACTCCTCACCAATACCAGCCATGTAAATAAACAATTCTCCACTTGGAGATGACGGTGCGCACCATCGAAACGCGTTGTGGCAAAATAAACAAGTGATTGACACAGAGACTGTTTCATTCCATTTTGAAAGGCATTATCTTCTTATTTGCAGACATAATTAAAATGTCGAATATTGTGTTTTCGCTCACTTTTTATACTTCTCTCAGTAAGTTATCTTCTGTTTCCCGTATAATTATCTGGTCATCGGCATATAATAGTGTATTTAATGGTATGCGGGTCCTATTTTAATTGCTGTGTTTAATCTTTCAGCTTCATAATTACGTCGTCAATATATACGTGGGTGAAAAGTTACTCCATTGTCAACGTATAGGTTCATTAAAACTTTATCCGAAATTTAGAAACTGAACTTATAACTACTTTCTTATTTACGTAAAAGACTCTTTATGACATTAATAACATAGTTACGAAAATCGTTTATTTCTAATATTTTCCATAAAACAATTCTTACGTTTTACAGCCAAATTCCTGATGTTTTTCAATAATTTGTCGTATCATAATTATAGAGTGTCTATCAAAAAGGATTTTACAGCTTTGAAAATTCGTACAAAGTGATTCAAATGGCTCTGAGCACTATGGGACTTAACATCTATGGTCATCAGTCCCCTAGAACTTAGAACTACTTAAACCTAACTAACCTAAGGACATCACACAAAGTCATGCCCGAGGAAGGATTCAAACCTGCGATCGTAGCGGTCGCGCGGTTCCAGACTGTAGCGCCTAGAACCGCTCGGCCATCCCGGCCGGCAGATTTCTAGTCTCCAGGAAAGTATTATACTCTAACATAATACGTATTCCAAAATTCTACAACTGATCGACGTTAGAGATAAAGGTCTATAGTTCTGCACATCTGTTCGACGTCCCTTCTTGAAAACTGGGATGACATGTACTCTTTTCCAATCCTTTGGAACGCTACGCTCTTCTAGAGACCTACGGTACACTGCTGCAAGAAGGTGGGCAAGTTCCTTCGCGTACTCTGGGTAAAATGGAACTGGTATCCCACCAGGTCCAGCGGTCTTTCCTCTTTTGAGTGATTTTAATTGTTTTTCTATCCCTCTGTCGTCTATTTCGATATCTACCATGTTGTCATCTGCGCGACAATCTAGAGAAGGAACTACAGTGCAGTCTTCCTCTGTGAAACAGCTTTGGAAAAATACATTTAGTATTTCGGCCTTTAGTCTGTCATCCTCTGTTTCAGTACCATTTTGGTCACAGAGTGTCTGGACATTTTGTTTTGATCTACCTACCGCTTTGACATCAGACCAAAATTTCTTAAGATTTTCTGCCGAGTCAGTACATAGAACTTTAATTTCGAATTCATTGAACGCCTCTCGCATAGCCCTCCTCACACTACATTTCGCTTCGCGTAATTTTTGTTTGTCTGCAAGGCTTTGGCTATGTATATGCTTGCTGTGAAATTCCCTTTGCTTCCGCAGCAGTTTTCTAACTCAGTTGTTGTACCACGGTGGCTCTTTTCCATCTCTTACGATCTTGCTTGGCACATACTCATCTAACGCATATTGTACGATGGTTTTGAACTTTGTCCTTAACACTATCTGTACTTGAAACAAAACTTTTGTATTGAGCCGTCCGGTACTCTGAAATCTGCTTTTTGTCACTTTTTCTAAACAGAAAAATCTTCCTACCTTTTTTAATATTTCTATTTATGGCTGAAATCATCGATGCAGTAACCGCTTTATGATCGCTGATTCCCTGTTCTGCGTTAACATTTTCAAATAGTTCGGGTCTGTTTGTCACCAGAAGGTCTAATATGTAATCGCCACGAGTCGGTTCTCTGTTTAACTGCTCAACGTAGTTTTCAGATACAGCACTTTAAAAAATTTCACTGGATTCTTTGTCCCTGCCACCCGTAATGAAAGTTTGAGTCTCCCAGTCTATATCCAGCAAATTAAAATCTCCACCCAGAACTATAATAGGGAGGGGAAATCTACTCGAAATATTTTCCAAATTATCCTTCAGGAGCTCAGCCACAACAGCTGCTGAGCCAGGGGGCCTATAGAGACATCCAATTACCATGTCTGAGCCTGCTTTAACCGTGACCTTCACCCAAATTATTTCACATTTCGGATCTCCGTCGATTTCCTTCGATACTATTGCTCAGACCTAGAACCTACCTCGCACCCGAACAAGTCACGCCAGACATGCTACAGCGAATTTGGTAGGAAACTGACTTCAGATGGGACGTATGTCACATAACCAACTGAAGTCACTTTTGACTTGTTTGCTTTGACACCTTTTGCGATAAAACGACACCAAAACCATGTCTTTGCGTGAAATGAACTAATCAAAATGAGTTTTTCCAAGTTGTGAAGTCCTTTACGATACACACCGTATCAAAATTACGTTCCTGTGGTCTGCCTGTTCATCTAAAATTATTGCACCACTAATTGTTTGCAGTCTTTCATTAAGAATTTTCCCGTAAATTTTATGTCTTGCAGTCCTCTATAATTTCTCGTGCCTTACTTATTGCCTTTCTTAAATAAAGAAATAGCTTTAGCTTAGTTCCATTCTTCGAGTCTATAATAGTTCTTTACCACTTACTTAAAAAATGGAGAAAGCAAAATTCTCAAATAACTCTTCTGTATCTGATTGATTCCCCATTAATTTCATGTAAGCCAAGAGCTTTCTTTTGTTACATTTTAGGCTGTTTTAATTCTTTTATGTCTATTTGAGCTACAGGGTTATTATAAGTTTTATGTAATGTATTTTCTTCACTATCTTCATTATACCATAAGCTATTGTAATATTAAACCACTTATCGTAAACGGAAAATTTACTCACATAATCCGAAGTAAACTTTTTAGCAATTAAAGAAACGTATTCGAAGTAATACAGCCGCATACTACTTGAATCACCGGTCGAAAGTAGGAAGTGACTAGACAGTGAACGGTAAAAGTACGCAGATAGCTGTAACAGTAGCCAGTGTTCCTTCGTTAGTCAGTTCAAATATATTTTTCCACCTCCCACCCTCCTGAGTATGTCTGAGAAAACGCAAAAACATTGTGTTACTAGCGTTTTGTTCACAAAACGATTCATTGAAATGACGGAAAAAATAATCAGAGTAGGAACAAATAGTCTGGGTTTCTTTACCAACATTCAGAGACAATGTCGTGAAAAGGCTTCATTATCCGTATTGAAACATATATCTTTTAACTCCTTGGTGTGGCTTCAGGGTGTGTACTTAGCCATGTTGCGTGGATGCTATACAAGAAATTTATGATGCTGTACCGCCCCTGCTCGCAATATGGGCAGTACGTCTTTATAACAGCTGTCTCACACATAAAACATTTTACGAGCGTCGTTAGATGAACGGCGGAGAGCACGAGGCGCAGGCTCGGCGCGTCGGTGGAGGCCGACACCGTTCTGGGAGTTTTCCAGGGCATGACGGGCAAACTTCTCCAGCCACGTGGGCGGATATCCTGCAGCAGAAGAGCAGGACCCAAGTTCCCGTAGCATTATCCTTATTTACGTCTCACATAGTTTTTCCAAAGCAAATCAGGCATGACAACTACCTGTTGGCTTGAAAGTCTCTTCGGGTTTGCTGCCGGATCCTAAAATCAACTTGACTCGATATTTCGGTGATCCAACTGTTCGCCATCTTCAGGTAAATGCTGCTTCTGCTGATGAGTCAAGTTGATTTTAGGATCCGGCAGCAAACCCGAAGAGACTTTCAAGACTTATTACGTCTGGAAAGCCTAGTTAATCATACCTGTTGGCTTTTGTCTCGGGTTCTTCGGCCGACGTTTGATGATTTTTCTGACGTTCCACCAGCACGAGTGGCTGGCATTGCCAAAGCTTCACCCTCCATTGGACTGTAGTCGAGCTCGCGGCTGCACACTGTACGTACCTGGTGCGCTAACGTCCAATGGCTTTTCCGTGGGCATTTTCGGTGCGGTTCTCCCCTTGTTACATGCAACAGTCGTTCGCTGCAGCACAGAAATCCAGGGACCGTTCCACCCTGAGGCTTTCTTCTATCTTGTTGAAGCTGTTCTCATGTTTGAGTATTCCTACAGCTTCTCTGAACAAACGGATGTGATAGCTCTACTCAAGAGCAAGAACTTCGGTGTTGGCGAATTTTACTATGTGGTCGGTCTCACACAGCGCATGCTCAGCCACGGCCGATTTCTCTACCAGCCCCAACCTGGAGTGCCGCTTATGTTCGGTGATCCTGGTGTTGATTTACCGTCCAGTCGTTCCAACACAGACTTTTTCGCATGTACATGGTGTGCTGTATATTCCCGCGATTCCAAGTGGCTCCCTTTTCTCCTTTGCCGATCTGAGACGCTCTTTCATGTTAATGATTTTACTTTTCTATAGAGCCACAGTTATGTTAAATTTTCTACTAGATATAACCGCCATTTCACTGTGCAATAGGTTTTATCTCACACTCTAGATTTCGGGCTCAGGCCATTATCAAGTGTTACAAGCTTTCGGCGAACATGCTCTTGGGAAAACACAGTGTTTCAAACGATTCAAAAAATTCAAAAGTGGTGATTTTGACGTAAGAAACAACGAGAGCGGGAAACCACCGAAAAAGTTCGAAGACAAGGAATTGCAGGCCTTATTGGATGAAGATGATACTCAAACTCAACAGCAGCTCGCGGAGCAGTTGAATGTGACGCAGAAAGCCGTTTCTTTTCGGTTGAAAGCTATGGGAAAGGTGCAGAAAGTGGGGAAATGGGTTCCGCATGAACTGAATAAAAGACAGCAAGCAAATCGATAGACAACTTGTGAAATGCTGCTCGCCAGATACAAAAGGAAGTCGTTTCTTCATCGAATAGTAACAGGTGACGAAAAATGTATATATTTTGAGAATCATAAACGTCGTAAATCATGGGTGAATCCAAGCAAGCCATCGACATCCTCTACAAGACCAAATCGCTTTGGAAAGAAGACAATGCTCAGTGTTTGGTGAAATCACAAGGGTGTTATCTACTATGAGCTGCTAAAACCTGGTGAAACAGTTAACACCCATACAACAGCAAATGATCGATTTAAATCGAGCATTACGTGAAAAACGACCGGAATATGGAAAAAGGCAACGCAAAGTTGTATTGCTCCATGATAACGCTCGATCACTCACAGTAAAACTGGTCAGGGAAACGATTGAGGCGTTTAGTTGGGAAGTACCAGGGCATGCGCCTTATTCTCCAGACTTGGCCCCGTCCGATTATCATCTGTTTGCGTCACTGGGACACTCTCTCGCTGAACAACGCTTCAATTCGTACGAAAATGGCTCGCTGACTACTTCGCTTCAAAAGAAGAATTGTTTTTTTGGCTTGGCATTCATAGGCTGCTGGAGAGGTGGGAGAAATGTATAAATAGCAATGGAAATTATTTTGAATAAAATATTGTTTGTCAGTTTCAAACAACAGACGTGTAATTATTGCAACCAAATTCCGGTATCATACTTCTAGACCTGGTAAAGCAGTTTTGTTGAAATAAATGAAAGAACATTTGTGTAAAATGCTATTTTACTGGCAATTAGCGTGACTCATTTGATATGGTTGTGGAAAAATAGATGACAAAGTCACAGGTTTTTAACTTTTGTACACTGTGTCTAAGCAATCACTGACATAAACATACGATCGTCTCCCTTATGTTTATGCCAGTAACTTATTAGAGACAGTGTAGCAAAGTTTGAAACCTGTGACTTGATGGTCTATTTTTCCACAACTGAGTCATGCTAATTGCCAGTAAATTAGCATTTTGCACAAGTGTTCTTGCATTTATTTCGACAAAATTGTTTTGACGATGATTTGGGTTCTACTCAAGTCTAATGATTTAGAATACTTGATGATGGCCTAAGACCGAAATCTAGATTGTGAAATAAAACTTGTTGTACAGTCAAATGGCAGTTATATCTGTAAGAAACTCTTTGATTTTCTTTGTTGGTTTATAAATAGTCTTTACGCCGTATTTGCGAAATACACTGCCAATTACGTCCGTCACTCTGCGAATGTATGACACCTGGCAGGGTCGCCATATGAAACGACCCCTTTTGAAGAATTGTATACGAGACTGTGCTTAACCTGACACACAATATTTTTAGCGCAACGCAAACTGACTTTGAAAAATCCCTACAAAAGAATAGCCCTGACTAACATTAACCTACACCTTTCACAAATCACTTACCTCACCAAAAATCTTCGTTACTCGAACTACTGCAAAACAGCGAGCGCCACTACTGCGAGCTAAATAAAAGATTCAAACTACGGAAGGCACTAACTACTGATAGGCATAGTTAGCAAATGAAAGATTTTAATAGAGAACAAACAATGTATTTACCTTAATAGTGTTGAAAAACCATAATATACATGTTCATGACATCCAGTCTTACAAATTTCCAAACTCCGCCATCTCTCTCCCCACATCCACCACTGCTGGCGGCTCACCTCCAACTGCGCAATGGTACGCGCTGTTCACATCCAGCTGCCGCAGCCCAACACTACAATGGCAGACAACAATGCAAACTAGCCACAGGCTGCACACAGCACAGCCAGTGATTTTCATACAGAGCGCTATGTAACGTTGCCAATAAGAAAACATAAACAGCCTACTTACACATTTCTCGTTCGGATGCGTCACTTCGCCAAGTGCTTGATTCTGTGACCTTATGTAACTGTTGCAGTACCCATTGCTCCTCAGAACGCTTTCCAGGTGTTGGTCCTCGCGTCTGAGCTGCCAAAACTAAACTCCACCGGAACAGGCCATGAAGGCCCAACGGCACCGACCGGCCGCCGTGTCAACCTCAGCCCACAGGCGTCACTGGATGCGGATGTGGAGGCCATGGTCAGCGCACAGGTCTCCCGAGACCGGAGTCGCCACTTTGAGTTGCTGCGGCTCACATATTCGTCTCGGTCGCGTTACAAGCATATTAATCACGCTTCTTTTCTGGCTCGGGTGGTGACTGGAGAGTTTGTGTAGATAGCGATCCGTGTGGGTCGATTTTCGGAACACGCTGTGTTCCATGTTTTCACCATTCCTCGTGACCAGCACATGTAGAAAGCCTGGCTGTTGGTCCTTTTCTACCTCCGTGGTAAATGTTGTGTTGGCATGGAGGCTGTTCAGGTGTCTTAGGAAGTCACAGACCTGTTCCTCACCATGGCTCCACACAATGAAGGCATCGTTGACATACCTCTACCACACCTTAGGTATACAAGGTGCCAAGTCTGGTGCCTATGATTCGAAATGTTCCATAAAGAAGTTAACCATTACTGTTCTTGTGGCTGAGTGGGTCTTCAGTCCGGACACTGCTTTGATGCAGCTCTCCAAGCTAGTCTAACTTTTGCAAGCCTCTTTATCTCTGCATAACTACTGCTGCCTACACCCATTTGAGCGTGCTGATAGTAATCAATCCTTTGTCTGCCTCTACAGTTTTTACTTCCCATAATTACCTCCACTCACTATTTCTTGATGCCTCAGGATGTATCCCGTCCGCCTGCACGTTCTTTTAGTGTCTCAGTTTCTTTTATCCCCAATTGCAATCAGTACATTCTCATCAGTTTCTTGATGCAATAATTTACCAACATCCGCATAAATTTGTAGAAGTATTTTATTTTATGATCTTCTACGTGCTGCTACCAGTTTCGGCATTACATTGATGCCATCTTCAGGCCTCACTCGTCATGGTATCAATGTAATGCCGAAACTGGAAGCAGCACACAGAAGTTCATAAAATAAAATAAACTTCTACAAATTTATACGGATGTTGGTAAATTATTGCATCAAGAAGTTCATGCCAGCCGTCGTCCCACGATCCATAATGGATCAACGATGATTTCTCATCATTGCCCGATCTACCCATGTAATCACTTTTCTATAATACCATATTACTTCTTGTGTTGTCTGAACTGTTTATTGTTGATATTTCATTTATAAGGCTACATGGCACGGAAATACTTTCAGAAACGACTTCCTAAAATATTTATATCCGATGCTAACAAATTCCTCTTTTTCTTCATAAAGGGTTTTCTTGCTACTGCCAGTCAACATTTTACACTGACAGGAAAAATTCGCAAAACCAAAAAATAAGTAATGTACAGCAATGAAATTTCGGGACTACATTTATCTAGGTAACATATTTAAATAGCCCGCCCGGTTGGCCGTGCTATCTAACGCACGCATTTCCAGGCGAGAAGGAGCGCCTGGTCCCCGGCACGAATCCACCTGGCGGATATGTGTCGAGGTCCGGTGAACTGGCCAGTCTGTGGTTGGTTTTTAGGTGGTTTTCCGTCTGCCTCGGCGAATGCGGGCTGGTTCCCCTTATTCCGCCTCAGTTACACTATGTCGGCGATTGCTGCGCAAACAAGTTCTCCACGTACGCTTACACCACCATTACTCTACCACGCAAACATAGGTGTTACACTCGTCTGGTGTGAGACGTTCCCTGGGGGGGTCCACCGGGGGTCTAACCGCAAAATAACCCTGGGTTCGGTGTGGGGCGGCGGAGGGGTGAAGTGGACTGCGGTAGTCGTCGTGGGGTTGTGGACCACTGCGGCTGAGGCGGGGACGAAGCCTCTCCGTCGTTTCTAGGTCCCCGGTTAACATACAATACAATACATACAACATATTTAAATACTAAAATTGTAAGATCACAGGCTAATGTAAGCGCGAGATAGGCCATTGCATATGTGAAATGCTGGTACGTTAATAACCAATGTAGCAGCCAGAATGTTGAACGCAAGCATGGAAGTGTGCATGCATTGTGGCGTACAGGTGACGAATGTAAGTTTGTGGCATAGGGTTCCATGTCTGTTGCTCTTGGTGGGTCAGTGCAGGGACGGTTAATGCTATTTGTGGATGATGCTTAAGTCGTCATCTGATGATATCCCTTATGTGCTCGATTATGTTGGTGGGTATTATACTGTGGGAAAAAACAGCTTGGAATGCTGTTAATGAATGGCAGCACAACACGGCGAATCACCACGTACAAATTTGAAGTCATATAACCACGAGAATGCTGCTGTTATACGAAATCGCACCCCAGACCATAACTGCAGGTGTAGATGAAGTGTGTCTAACACGTAGACAGGTTGGTTGCAAGCCATCAATTGGTCTTCTTCTAACCAATATACCGCCACCACTGGCACCGAGACAGAACCAGCTTTCATTAGAAAACGCAACAGTCCTCCATCCTGCCGTCCAAATGGCTCTCGCTTGACACGGCTGAAGTCGCAAATGGCGATGGTCTGGGGTCACAGGAATGCATGTTATAGGGCTTCTAACTCGTAGCAATCCTTTAAGTAACCGATTTATAACAGTTCATTGTGTCACAGTGGTACCGACTGCTGCTAAATCGCCGCTGAAGATGTAGAAATGATGCGCCAGAGCGATATGCCGGATACGATGGTCTTCCCTCTCGGTAGCGGCACCTGACCGTTCGGAGCCCGGTCTTCTTGCGGCCGTACATTCCTGCGACCACCGCCCGCCAGCAGACATGTACAGTGGTTACATTCCTGCCAAGTGTTTCTGCAGTATCCGGAATCTCGTAGTCCTATTGCAAGACGCCATTCAAACTCAGTGACGTGCTGATTATGTCGTGTTTGTCGCCTTAAAAGCGTTATTGAATACCATCAACTCCCCATGTCGAGTCTCAAAGATAACACTCAACGACTATTACAGCGTGTATTTGAGGCAAATCTTGTTTGCATCCTCATAGTGGCACTACTAGCGCCATTCTAACGCGACTGATGCGAAATTTGAATCATCTTCCGGATGCAGAAACATGCTTATCAACTTTCATTTTTCATCTACATCTACATCTACATGATTACTCTGCAATTTACATTTAAGTGCTTGGCAGAGGGTTCATCGAACCACAATCATACTATCTCTCTGCCATTCCACTCCCGAGCAGCGCGCGGGAAAAACGACCACCTAAACCTTTCTGTTCGAGCTCTGTTTTCTCTTATTTTATTTTGATGATCATTCCTACCTGTGTGGTTGGGCTCAACAGAATATTTTCGCATTCGGAACAGAAAGATGGTGACTGAAATTTCGTAAATAGATCTCGCCGCGACGAGAAACGTCTTTGCTTTAATGATTTCCATCCCAACTCGCGTATCATATCTGCCACACTCTCTCCCCTATTACGTGATAATACAAAACGAGCTGTCCTTTTTTGCACCCTTTCGATGTCCTCCGTCAATCCTACCCCTCCGTCAATCCCACCTGGTAAGGATCCCACACCGCGCAGCAATATTCTAACAGAGGACGAACGAGTGTAGTGTAAGCTGTCTCTTTAGTGAACTTGTTGCATATTCTAAGTGTCCAGCCAATGAAACGCAACCTTTGGCTCGCCTTTCCCACAATATTATCTATGTGGTCTTTCCAACTGAAGTTGTTCGTAATTTTAACACTCAGGTACTTAGTTGAATTGACAGCCTTGAGAATTGTATTATTTATCGAGTAATCGAATTCCAACGGATTTCTTTTGGAACTCATGTAGATCACCTCACACGTTTCGTTATTTAGCGTCAAGTGCCACCTGCCACACCATACAGCAATATTTTCTAAATCACTTTGCAACTGATACTGGTCTTCGGATGACCTTACTAGACGGTAAATTACAGCATCATCTGCGAACAACCTAAGAGAACTGCTCAGATTGTCACCCAGGTCATTTATAGAGATCAGGAACAGCAGAGCTCCCAGGACGCTTCCCTGGGGAACACCTGATGTCACTTCAGTTTTACTCGGTGATTTGCCATCTATTACCACATCGCACATCTGTTTCTTGGTGTTGCGTTTTTTTTTTTCTTCAGTGTATATGCTTTCTACTTCAGTACTCGACAGTCATTTTGCTTCTCAAATTCAAAACTCGACTACTACTTATATCGTCTCGTTTCCTAATCTATTCCTCTGTTCAGAATTACTTTGTGATTGTCATCTACGAGAGAAGTAGTGAAGTAAGGATCACAAGGAAAGTCTGGCACTCTTTAATCCAATCCCACGAAACCTGTAGCCGCGACAACATCCTACAGTTGCCAGATCTTCAGGCTCTTTTCACACTATATGCTTTTGACCGTACGGCAAAAAATCGAGCGATGAATATTCGAATGGGCAACAAGTTCATATTTTACGGTTTATACATGGTATTTTTGCGTCCATCCGTCTTTAAACTCAATTTATGATGTGTACTGTTTCGGTTATAATGAATCGTAAACATATTGTTGCATTGTGGTTATATAATTATCGTCGAAAGAGACAAAAACGCAGACGTCATGTTTGGGTGCATCGTATCAATGAAAGTAGGGCGGAAGTGGGCTTATTTTATAGCTTATTTGAGGATCCACGGAAGGATGGAAAGAGGTTTTTTCAATAATTATGGAATTCTCATTGCCTCATTTAAAGAATTGTATGTAAAACTCAAGAATACCCTTCAGCGCCAAAACACACAATTTAGGAATTATGTACAACCAACTGAGATGTTGGCGAGTACATTAAGGTAAATATAAATATATGCTTTGTTTGTGTATACTTGCCTTTACTGGAACAGTACTCTTGAAACAGGTTACTAAGATGTTGCATACTGGAAGCAAAAACAACACATATGGTCTCAGTATGCGTATATTGAACAACATAACGCTGAAAAATGAAATATATAGAAAGGAGAAAACACACAAATGTTTTATAATAATGACCTAATACATAAATAGTTGTAGCAAAATCAAGTCTGCAACTGAGAACCGAGCGACCGCTACGGTCGCAGGTTCGAATCCTGCCTCGGGCATGGATGTGAGTGATGTCCTTAGTTAGGTTTAAGTAGTTCTAAGTTCTAGGGGACTGATGACCTCAGATGTTAAGTCCCATAGTGCTCAGAGCCATTTTTTTGCAACTGATAATGTCACTGAAGTTACAGAAAGATTATTTACTCGTTTTCTGGATAGAAGAACTCCCTGAAATAACTTGATACCGGAGACGTTTAGTCTTCGTTATTTCCAATTCTAGATGGCTGAGATTGGTTAGGTATAGGCATTTCTTGAAGTAGGGGTGACTGCTGAAGTTGGTGAGGTATGGGTAGCCGGGAGTGAGTTTGAGGATTTTGACCATGTATGTTTAATTGTTCGCAGAAAAGAGGAGGTTGATTAGAAGTGTTGAGAAACTGTTTAGACTGAAACTGACCTGTGGGTGTATGGTGGAGAAAATGCGGTCGAGGATAACGGAAAATGGTGATTACGAAATTGACGTAGATGAGGATGCACTGCTTTCTATTAGTCTTCGTTGTCTCCTATGACATTCAAAACTCCCATTTGAAATTGTAAGAATTCTTCATCACCGGAGTTCTGCAGATGAGACATGAGACTTTGCAAGAAAGTCATTTTACTACAAGATTTCTGTCGTCCTAATTCTTTTAAATTCTCAGTTCAACCTCATCACATTTCTTACGTTTCTGAACTGGTAGTATACCCGCCGGTATTTTAGTCACTGGAGTAGAAACACTCAAAATATAGCGGAAACTTGCAATTGCAGCTCAGTGCATTCTCCCCCTTTATTTTGTTGTTGCCTGTCTGTTCCGTACTATACTCGTACGTGTTAAATTTTAGTTAAGAATCTCAGTTGATCAAAATACAGGGTGAATATTAATAAGACCGTCAAACTGCAGAGACGGATACCTGGCTGGAAATGGAGACAAAAAGTTTCTGTGAACATGTGTTCAGAAATGGATGGTGTGCTTCCAATGACAACATACCGTCCCGGAACACAGTACAGAGCTGCATCGCATCCACGTCACAACACATATTCAAAGTGGCCTCCAGGAGACTGTAGGTGACAGGGATAGTAGCGGTTGTCATACAGGGTACACATAATCTTGCTTAGGCTTACACTATGTTGGCGGGCCATTTTCGTGGAACTTGTACTAGGGTTCGTCCCCTTATCCTGTTGCACCCGGTCCTCCAAATCTGGTGTAAGCTCAGTCCGCCATGTCCCCGCACGTTCGTCTGTCTGAAAGGACCCGTTATCACACAAACGCCAAAAAGTGTTTAAAATGTCGTGTGATGTGGCTGGTGTCTTTGAGAGTACTTGTTTCGGTATAGCCGTGCTGCCTCTCGACCGTTTCCATCTGCCTGCCTGGCCGTAGACAAACACCATCTCGTTTTGTTCCCGACATACTGGGCCATTCTGCTGCCTACAGTACACTGCGTCAATCACACAGCCTGCAATAAACAAGGAACACACGGCACGTAATCAGGGGAACTGCTATTCGTCAGCGCTATCCACCATGGCAACGAAGCATTTCCAGACACATGTACATATGATCGTTTTCCTGACATGTAACTTCTGTAGTATGGGCACCACTGCTACATCCAAAAACTCTGGACCACACATTGATCCCTGCGGACAGCCTGTTGTTACTGTCTTCGTTATTTTCTTTCCTGAATATATTAAAGAAGCATGTCGCCTGTGGCAGTAATCTCTGAGGCAATTATACAGCGCTTCTGGACACTCCTAAGGCGACCAAAGAAAGACAGCCACCATAGGTTATCAAAAGCGCCAGTAATACCTACGCTAGAGCGTAAGTAGGATGACTATCTTCGCTAGCGAAATCGCCTTGTTAACTGCGTCTTCAGTTGACTTGCCTCTTCTAAACCCGTACTTGTGAGGGCTCATCCAGTGTAGTGTGATCTTGTAATCTTTGGATATTTAATTATCGGCTGTGCAGAGCAAGAAGATAGGTCGTGATCGCCTTTGGTGTTCTCGATAACAAGTGACGCATATTTTACCAGACCGTTAATGTACAACCAGACTGTCCTGTCATTATTGTAAATGCTTGCATTGTATTACACAATTTTGTTCTTGAAAGAGACAGATATAGCGATGTAAATACGGTGTCTATCATAGGTTTGGAAGAGTTACCACAAGACCAAACTATAAGAGGAGGAACAACCACAAAAAGTATTAGAAATGTTTTTTTGTAAATATTTCGTTTCTGACGTCGGACGTGTTACATGCCAAATGGCAAAAATATAAACTAAAAATAGCAATTGTAGCTATACTAAAATAGGCAACGGCCTTGCCGCAGTGGATACACCGGTTCCCGTGAGATCACCGAAGTTAAGCGCTGTCGGGCGTGGCCGGCACTTGAATGGGTGACCATCCAGCCGCCATGCGCTGTTGCCATTTTTCGGGGTGCACTCAGCCTCGTGATGCCAATTGAGGAGCTACTCGACCGAATAGTTATGGCTCCGGCAAAAGAAAACCATCATAACATCCGGGAAAGAGGTGTGCTGACCACACGCCTCTCCTATCCGCATCCTCAACTCAGGATGACACGGCGGTCGGATGGTCCCGATGGGCCACTTGTGGCCTGCAGACGGAGTGCTTTAAAACTAAAATAAGATTAAAAAGTGTTTTTGTACAGTAATTCTTTCTTTCAAAAATACACATACAGTATCTATGTACGAATGATGGTACAAGACAAAATTTACTTACCAAATGCATATTTGTCCTTGGCATCAAGCGCAGCGTTTCTACCTTTGTAGATGTCAAAGTTAACCCCAAGGCACAGGTCGTGTTTCCAAAAGGGTAATCAAAACTTCAGCATCAATATTTTCCATTATTTGAACAGCTACGGTAGATGATACACAACGAAAATGCAACTGCACCCTCTCGGTGGCAACTGACCACTGACCGTACAATCTACCAACCTCTAATGTTAAAGCGTACACTGAGATGACAAACGCCATAGGAAAGTGATATGCACATATACAGACGGCGGTAATATCGCGTACAGAATGCATAAGAGAGAAGTGCAATGGCGGAGCCGTCATTTGTACTAGAGGGGTTTCATGTGAAGAGGATTCCTGCATGATTATGTCCGCAAGAACGGAATTAACAGGCTTTGACCGCGGAATGGTAGTTGGAGCTACACGCATGGGACATTCCATTTCGGAAGTCGGTAGAGAATTCAGCGTTACTTGTGGGGCGGCGTCCAAGAGCTCGATGGTCGTTTCTGCGTTATGTCGTCGTGAAAAGGCACGTAAATTGTCTGTGCGTGCTTTACGCCTACCTTCGCCGTTTACTAGAGCCTGAAAACTATTTTTACGATCAGCCAGAAAACACTGGAGACCAAAATGACCATAATTTCCAATCTGTAAGTCCACATTACTCTTTGTGCTCACTGAAAGAAAATGTTCCTACTTGTTGTTTACTCAGTGGGATCAGGAACTATGACTATAAATAAAAGTTTTGGTTTTTAACTGATTGATATATTCTATATTCAGTAAAAGTCCACTCTCACAAATGTAATAATTTTCCTGATAACAATAATAACGTTCCTGTCGGTAAAAGCACTATTACCAGTTTAGAGACGATCTCTACAGTAAGTTCCAAGTAAAATGGTCTGCCACCCCGACTTCTGATCATCGAAGTTAATTGGCCGGCCGTTGTGGCCGATCGGTTCTAGGCGCTTCAGTCTTGAACCGCGCGGTCCGCTACGGTCGCAGGTTCGAATCCTGCCTCGGGCATGGATGTATGTGATGTCCTTAGGTAAGGTAGGTTTAAGTAGTTCTAAGTTCTAGAGGACTGATGACCTCAGATGTTAAGTCCCATAGTGCTCAGAGCCATTTTGAAGTTAATTGTCTTGCCTCTTGCCATGCGGTTTTGTCAACATTATGGGCGGCGCACAAATATTTTCTTCTGTGAAATCTAAACGCTTGACGATGGTGTACAGTCCTCGTGAGTCCACTTCCTATTTTTACTGAAAACGCTTTTGGTAGCTGCCTGGTTCTGACGTCAAGTGAGACACTGAGGCACAGCGCTGCAGGCGTTTGCTCGGTGCGAAGTGTCACTTCTCACTGCCTTTCTGAAGCAGCTTTTGGAATACACACTGTAAGACAAATAATCTCCTTTTAATAATTCTCAGCAGACTACAGTCGAACAGTACAAGTAAAGAAAACTGTAGTTCCAATTTGTAACACATAAAGGACGTAATCATATGTTGAAGACCTTATTTTCCAGCCTTGCTGCGAAAAATGGCAGAGAAATTCCACCTTACGCGAGACACCGTTTGATTATTGCTGTTTTCGCCAAACATATTTCAGCAGTTTCTGTCTCGTTTGATTTTGTTTATTTGCTTTCAAATTTTTTTCAGTTGTTAACATCTTGTGGACTTGCGAATTTTGGCCAAAAGCCACTGGGTGTAAGGGATTACTGGGTGTAATATTTTTCGATAGTTTGCATATACAGCTAAAAACACATGTCACAAAGTTGAGGCGTTAAATACTGCACGCCTACGCTATGCTTAAAATTAGGTCTAGCATACTTATTTGCAAATGGCATTTGTTCAAACATTTCACGTGACGCTACTAGTTGCGTACACTGACAAGCTTATATAAACCATGTATTCTCCAACTTGTCATCTGCAAACAAAGCAAGTCTGATATGCATGGAAAAAAGGAAAACAAAGAACGTTTTATTGTTGGGCGATCACAAGCTGTAAAAAGCCTGGCGGGTATAAAACTGCCAACATACAATACATAACTGATAGCACCATGCGAGGTACGTGCACAACTGTGTAACTCCCTTATTGCCAAACTAGTACCCTAGACCTAATTTTCAGCATAACTTAGGCTTACAATATTCGATATCTGAATAAATTCAGATACAGAACAAATTCAAATCTTGCCTTACAACAGGTAACAACATTTAACAATTTACATAATCCGGCACTCGACCATAACAGAAATAATCACTGTAAAACTCACTATATTTAAAAATACTTAAACTTATCTTGGACCAGTTATGTAACTTCTGACTACATCTTGGTCTACAATTGCCACCATCAGCGGAATTCGCCCCGATAGCTCAATGGTCAGCGTGACGCACTGCCATCCTAAGGGGCCCGGGTTCGATTCCCGGCTGGATCGGAGATTTTCTCCGCTCAGGGACTGGGTGTTGTCTTCGTCATTTCATCCCCATCAGGACCGCAGGTCGCCCAATGTGGCGTAGAATGTAATAAGACCTGCACCAAGGCGTCCGGACCTGCCCGGTAAGGGGCCTCCCAGCCAATTACGCCAAACGCTCATTTCCATACCATCACCAGACAATTAAGACACCAGCTACTCACAACGCTACCAAATTACCCACATTTATGTCTGAATAATTTATTATACAATAGAATATATGACAGCTCATATAAAAGCAATAACAAAACAAAATCTTAATGTAAGAAGGAGTCGCCGTCCCAGTGGCAAAAAAATCAGTAACACGACAAATTCTTAAAACTACTGTACCGCTGACAGCGATAAACAATTGAATTTCTGATAAATATTCTTGATCAACCCCACTACATGTAACACAGTTATGCCCGTTCTGCTTCACAGCACATACTGCTGCACAGCACACGTGTCATAAATAACAAGCAACTAGTTACACAGCACCGACAGACTACCGCTCAGGAAGCTGTTTACAGGTAGCTACACTCTGTGTATGGTTCACACATAACACCGTGCACCACCTCAGTCGCAATGCCAGCCGGTCTAAGGCGTCCTGTCACGCACCGCGCGGCTTCCCCCGTCGGAGGTTCGAGTCCTCCCTCGGGCATGGGTGTGTGTGTGTTGTCCTTAGCGTAAGTTAGTTTGAGTTAGATAAAGTAGTGTGTAAGCTTAGGGACCGATGACCCCAGCAGTTTGGTCCCATAGGACTTTACCACAAATTTCCAATTGTTCGCAATGCCAGTAGGGCGCAACCATCAGCTGTGAAAGGACTCAAGTACTTCTAGAAGCCGTTTCTTCGTTTCCACTCCACAGAGATTACTGTGTGTCTAACCGGGAAAGACAGAAACTTCTCCAATAGGTTGTTGTCCACACGGCAGCCCCACCCACGTACTGACCGTCATATCGTCTAGACAGTCCCACACATACCAGCTTCTTGAGGCGTTCGCTCTAGGCTCTACCCAAAGCTGCTCCCTCGTGTCACTCCAGTATCTCACCACTCCAGCAACATCAGGCACAGCCAGCCGTTGCTGACGTCTCGGCCACTGGCCTCAGCTGATACGCCGCAGGTTTCTCCTACTCCCTGTACGGCTGCTGCGCTGGTCTCAGATAGTGCTGGTTCCAACTGCTCCATCTGACTGACTACCGCACTCCGTGTCCGCACCCATCTCAGTCACGGCGTCGCTCACATCCATCACGTGCTCGCATTATCCGCATTGTCGCGGCTCGGGCACGACACGACTTGAAAGAACCTCTGGTGGCGCGGAAACTCACCGCGCCGTTCAATACGGCAATTCTAGAAGCGCTGTAAACAGCATCCCCACTCGACAGTGGACGACTGGAAAGAAGTTATTTCGAGTGACGAACCGTGCTATACTGTGTGGCAATCCAATGGAAGGGTTTGGGTTTGGCAGATGCTTGGAGAACGTTACCTGTCGTAGTGTGTAGTGCCAATGTCGAAGTACAGAGGAAGTGATATTGCCGTATTGGCGAATTTTTTGTGTTTAGGATATCGTCCTCTTACGAGGTGCATTCAAGTTCTAAGGCCTCCGATTTTTTTTCTAATTAACTACTCACCCGAAATCGATGAAACTGGCGTTACTTCTCGACGTAATCGCCCTGCAGACGTACACATTTTTCACAACGCTGACGGCATGATTCCATGGCAGCGGCGAAGGCTTCTTTAGGAGTCTGTTTTGACCACTGGAAAATCGCTGAGGCAATAGCAGCATGGCTGGTGAATGTGCGGCCACGGATAGTGTCTTTCATTGTTGTAAAAAGCCAAAAGTCACTAGGAGCCAGGTCAGGTGAGTAGGGAGTATGAGGAATCACTTCAATGTTGTTATCACGAAGAAACTGTTTCGTAACGTTAGCTCTATGTGCGGGTGCGTTGTTTTGGTGAAACAGCACACACGCAGCCCTTCCCGGACGTTTTTGTTGCAGTGCAGGAAGGAATTTGTTCTTCAAAACATTTTCGTAGGATGCACCTGTTACCGTAGTGCCCTTTGGAACGCAATGGGTAAGGATTATGCCCTTGCTGTCCCAGAACATGGACACCATCATTTTTTCAGCACTGGCGGTTACCCGAAATTTTTTTGGTGGCGGTGAATCTGTGTGCTTCCATTGAGCTGACTGGCGCTTTGTTTCTGGATTGAAAAATGGCATCCACGTCTCATCCATTGTCACAACCGACGAAAAGAAAGTCTCATTCATGCTGTCGTTGCGCGTCAACATTGCTTGGCAACATGTCACACGGGCAGCCATGTGGTTGTCCGTCAGCATTCGTGGCACCCACTTGGATAACACTTTTCGCATTTTCAGGTCGTCATGCAGGATTGTGTGCACAGAACCCACATAAATGCCAACTCTGGAGGCGATCTGTTCAACAGTCATTCGGCGATCCCCCAAAACAATTCTCTCCACTTTCTCCATCATGTCATCAGACCGGCTTGTGCGAGCCCGAGGTTGTTTCGGTTTGTTGTCACACGATGTTCTGCCTTCATTAAACTGTCGCACCCACGAGCGCACTTTCGACACATCCATAACTCCATTACCACATGTCTCCTTCAACTGTCGATGAATTTAAATTGGTTTCACACCACGCAAATTCATAAAACGAATGATTGCACGCTGTTCAAGTAAGGAAAACGTCGCCATTTTAAGTATTTAAAACAGTTCTCATTCTCGCCGCTGGCGGTAAAATTCCATCTGCCGTACGGTGCTGCCATCTCTGGGACGTATTGACAATGAACGCGGCCTCATTTTAAAACAATGCGCATGTTTCTATCTCTTTCCAGTCCGGAGAAAAACAATCGGAGGCCTTAGAACTTGAATGCACCTCGTACTTCCCTAAAGAAAATGCTAAATGCGGAAGAGTAAGAGCATATTTTACAGCATTTTGTACTGCTGATAGTGTAGTTCAGAGACGAAGATTGATTGTACCATCATGACATTGCACCCTGTCATACAACACCATCTTTAAGGCAATGGTTTATGGACAGTAACGTTCCTCAGACGGACAGACCTGCCCAGTGTCCGAACCTGAGTCCAATGGGGCACCTTTCGGACGTGTTAGAAAGCCGGCTTCGTTCCAGGCCCAAGCGTCCAACATCACTATCATCTCTGAATTCGGCTATTGAGGAAGAATTGGGTGTCATTCGTCCACAGACATTTAGATAGAGTTCAACGTGAAGGCTGGACACACCCCACGTTAATGTCCTCTAATTACTGTCAGGATACTTTTAATCAGATACAGATAGTGAATTTATGAATATTTTTATTTGACTGTTGACAACAAAACTTCATAAAAAGGTCTGCTCCTAAAGACTGGAATGTAGTACAGGTCACGCCAATATTCAAGAGGGGAAATAGGAGTGACCCATTGAATTACAGACCCATATCACTGACTTCAATTTGCAGTAGGATTTTGGAACATATACTGTACTCTAACATTATGAATCACCTTGAACAAAATTACTTATTGGTACATAACACGGATTCAGAAAATATTGTTCTTGAGCAACACAGCTAGCTCTTTATTCCAATCAAGTAATGAGTGCTGTCGACAAGGGATCTCAGGTTGATTCCATATTCCTAGATTTCCAGAAGGCTTTTGATACCGTTCCTCACAAGCGACTATTAAGAAAATTGCGTGCATATGGAGTATCGTCTCAGTAGTGTAACTGGATTCGTGATTTCCACTTAGAGAGGTCACAGTTGGTAGTGATACACAGTAAATCATCGAGTAGAACAGAAGTGATATCTGGCGTTTCACAAGATAGTGTCATAGGCCCTCTGCTGTTCCTGATTTCCATAAATGATGTAGGTGATAATCTGAGCAGCCCCCTTAGATTGTTTGCAGATGACACTGTAATTTAGCGTCTAGTAAAATCATCAGACGATCAGTTCCAATTACAAAATGATCTAGAGAGAATTTCTGTATGGTGCGATAAGTGGCAATTGGCACTAAACAAACAAAAGTGCGAGGTCATCCACATGGGTACTAAAGGAAATCCGATAAATTTTGGGTATACGATAAATCGCCCAAATGTAAGGGCTCTCATTTCGACTAAATACCTAAGAATTACAATTACGAGGAACTTAAATTGGAAAGACCACATAGATAATATTGTGGGGAAGGCGAAACAAAGACTGCGCTTTGTTGGCAGATGGGACAAACCCACTAAAGAGACGGCCTACATTACACTTGTCCGTCCTCTGCTGGAATATTGCTGCGCGGTATGGGATTCTTACCAGGTAGGATTGACGGAGGACATCGGAAAACTGCAAAGAAGGGCAGCTCGTTTCGTGTTATCGCGCAATAGGGGTGAGAGCGTCAGTGATATGATACGCGAGTTGAGGTGGCAGTCACTGGAACAAAGGCGGTTCTCTTTGCGGCGAGATCTAATTACGAAATTTCAATCGCCAACTTTCTCTTCCGAATGAGAAAATATTTTGTTGACATCCACCTACGTAGGGAGAAATGATCATCATAATAAAATAAGAGAAATCAGAGCTCGAACGGAAAGCCTTTGGTGGTCCTTTTTGCCACGCGCCATTCGAGAGTGGAATGCTAGAGAAGTAGTATGAAAATGGTTCGATGAACCCTCTGCCAGGCACTTGAGTGTGAATTTCAGAGTAACCATGTAATGTAGATAAGGGAGTATATCTACTTGTTCAGACGCTGTCAACTATCATTGTTTAAAAAGCTTAATACAAGGTGTCGTGGAGTGCACAACTCAGATTATAGTTATTACACGCGGCCCGAGTCGATTGTTTGTGGTTGCGATATGGAAACGCGAAGGAAGAACCACGCCTAAACCAAGATCAGGCAGACCTGATGGTTAGGGACTGTTGCGCGTTATGGAATATGACATTTTTTGTAGTCAGTGGTGAGCGACGCTTGAGGCGGGACTGTGTTGTGACCGACTGGAATCGGGTGCTCTCGAGTGATGAGTCACGCTACACTCCGTGGCGTCTGGATAAAGGGTTTGGGTTTGGCGAATGTTTGGACAACATTACCTTCCATCACGTGTAGTGCGAACAGTAAAGTTTAGGAGAGATGGTGTTCCTCTCCTTTTTATGTTTAGGATACGGTGACCATATTGTACCTAGGAAAATTTTGAATGTGGAAGGATATGAACACATTTCATAGCATTGTGTACTGCGTACTGCAGAGGAACATGTCGGATACGATAATCGTTTGTATCACCTGACAGCGCAGCCTGCGTTAAGACAACATCTGTGAGGCAGTGGTCGGTGGACAATAACATTCCCGAAATGGAGAGGCCTGCCCAGAATCCCCACGTGAACCCTATGGAACATCTCTGAGACAGAATATCGATTTCGCTTCAGATCCCAGCGTCCCACACAGTATTTCTCTGGTTTCGGCTTTGAAGAATAATGGGCTGCTATTTCTCCAGAGACATTCAGACGGGTTACTGAATAAGAGCGGCTTCGGTCAAGAATACCGTCATAACGACCGGGAGAGCGGTGTGCTGACCCCACACCCCTCCTATCCGCATCCTCCACTGAATATGGCACGGCGGTCGGATGGTCCCGGTAGGCCACTCGTGGGCTGACGACGGAATGCTGAGTGCAGACAGGTCACGCCCGATATTAATGTCGGATATTTTACTTTCACATAATCTAATGTGCACTAAAGTAAGCCGACCGCTGTGGCCGAGCGGTTCTACTCGCTTCCGTCCGCTACGGTCGCAGGTTCGAATCCTGCCCCGGGCATGGATGTGTGTGATGTACTTAGGTTAGTTAGGTATAAGTAGTTCTAAGTATAGGGGACTGATGACCTCAGATGTTAAATCCCATAGTGCTTAGAGCCATTTGAACCACATTTTTTTAGAACTAAAGTAAATAATTATTGCTCCTTTCTACATGTAATTAGCTACGAGCCGAAATTCATATAGCCTTTTGAAAATGGTAACATGTAGGCCAAATAATAATTTTTAGACATAAAATATTCAAAACATACTTAAGAATGTGCAAAAAACGAAACTAAACAAACAGTATCTTACAGGAGGCAGAATTTCTCTCCAACGTAATGTCCGGTTTAATAATATTGAATTACATAGAACATATTCTTCGAACCGTACCAAAATACACAGCTTAGCTTCCATGATCTATGAAATCCAGTGCGTCTGAAACACTGTGTACTTTTGTGCTCCTAACGTTGAGCAGTACTATAATTTTCTATTCTTGTCTGCTAATGTCTAATTTTTCCTCTGCAGTGCCGTCTGGAGCACCTGTAATGGCGGTACTAGAAGGATACAGTGCCTCTGCCTTGCCTAACTCCTTCCTCAATTCTGAATATAGATCTTATTCATCCGTGTCGAATGTTGGTTGTGTCGATAATGCCGCCCAAGGACATTTACCTACAGTAGGAAACAAAATCTTCATTACGCGGGAGCCACGAAAGCTACGCGAGCTAGGTGTGATCGATAGCTTCATTGTGTCTCTCGAGCTCAAAACAGCACAGCTACAAAAAGTTCCTCACTGGTGGTAATGCCGATGAGAGAGCGTAGAACGAAGGCCCGCGGTGCTCGGCCAAGGCGGCCTAGGGAATGGGCGGCTTTGTTTCAGTGCGGCCGTGTTTTCTTAGCCCCGGGCGTGTAGTCTCGCCTGCTGCTGTTCGATAGCCGCCGGGATAACGCCCCGGCGCCCGTCAAAGGGGCGGTAAGCGCCCGATATTACTCCAGGGCCCTCCCATTGTGGCCGCCGCCGATCGTCCTAATGGATTCCGCGGCCATCCTGCCCCCGGCCTTACCGCCACACTGTCGCCGCCTCCGGCTTCTGCTACACAATTGGACGCGACAACGTCAGATGTGTGTTCTAGCTGAAAACCACTCCCACCCCAGTGGCCTGACTGGAGGTCGGGCATTCCCTTTTTCTTGCGAATTTCCTACTTATTGTTCAGGAGCTGTAATGATCAATAGCTCCTCAAGTTTTTCTTAAAGAGAGTCTGAAGAAGTTTTGAAAACACCCTTAGTATTTGCTGCATTAACTGTACCCTATGAAAGTGTGTGGAGCTACGGAGTTCTTCTGGCGTTGCAGAACCCTATCTTGACTATTAAATACTACCAGTCCGCAGCTCGTGGTCGTGCGGTAGCGTTCTCGCTTCCCACGCCCGGGTTCCCGGGTTCGATTCCAGCGGGGTCAGGGATTTTCTCTGCCTAGTGATGACTGGGTGTTGTGTGCTGTCCTTAGGTTAGTTAGGTTTAAGTAGTTCTAAGTTCTAGGGGACTGATGACCATAGATGTTAAGTCCCATAGTGCTCAGAGCCACTTGAACCATTAAATACTACCATGTCTCAAAAGAGACAATAACACCTTCCACAGTGCGGGTCGCTGTATGATCATCAGGAACAGAGCCTATGAGGTTCAGGAAGGTACCGACTGAGATGTGCAGCCACGTCGACTGCATCCAACGAAAGGGGGAACCTGCGTGAAATCCAGGCAGAGGAGCTTTAATCAAATGAACCTATACAGTTCCAGAGACGTTTTCAAGTCCCAAATATCTATGACGTATACAGGGTGGTCCATTGATAGTGACCGGGCCAAATATCTCACGAAATAAGCATCAAACGAAAAAACTACAACGAACGAAACTCGTCTAGCTTGAAGGGGGAAACCAGATGGCGCTATGGTTGGCCCGCTAGATGGCGCTGCCGTAGGTCAAACGGATATCAACTGCGTTTTTTTAAAAATGGGAACCCCTTTTTTAATTACAAATTCGTGTATTACGTAAAGAAATATGAATGTTTTAATTGGACCACTTTTTTCGCTATGTGATAGATGGCGCTGTAATAGTCACAAACGTATAAGTACGTGGTATCACGTAACATTCCGACAGTGCGGACAGTATTTGCTTCGTGATACATTACCCGTGTTATAATGGACCGTTTATCAATTGCGGAAAAGGTCGATATCGTGTTGATGGGTGGCTATTGTGATCAAAATGCCCAAAGGGCGTGTGCTATGTACGCTGCTCGGAATCCTGGACGACATCATCCAACTGTCCGGGCCGTTCGCTGGATAGTTACGTTATTTAAGGAAACAGGAAGTGTTCAGCCACATGTGAAACGTCAACCACGACCTGCAACAAATGATGATGCCCAAGTAGGTGTTTTAACTGTTGTCGCGGCTAATCCGCACATCAGTAGCAGACAAATTGCGCGAGAATCGGGAATCTCAAAAACGTCGGTGTTGAGAATGCTACATCGACATTGATTGCACCCGTACCAAATTTCTATGCACCAGGAATTGCATGGCGACAACTTTGAACGTCGTGTACAGTTCTGCCACTGGGGACAAGAGAAATTACAGGACGATGACAGATTTTTTGCACGCGTTCTATTTAGCGACGAAGCGTCATTCACCAACAGCAGTAACTGAAACCGGCATAATATGCAGTATTGGGCAACGGAAAATCCACGATGCCTGCGACAGGTGGAACATCAGCGGTCTTGGCCGGTTAATGTATGGTGCGGCATTATGGGAGGAAGGATAATTGGCCCCCATTTTATCGATGGCAATCCAAATGGTGCAATGTATGCTGATTTCCTACGAAATGTTCTACCGATGTTACTACAAGATGTTTCACTGCATGATAGAATGGCGATGTACTTCCAACATGATGGATTTCCGGCACATAGCTCGCGTGCGGTTGAAGCGGTAATGAATAGCATATTTCATGACAGGATGATTGGTCCGTACGTTCACCGGATCTGACGTCCCCGGATTTCTTTCTGTGGGGAAAGTTGAAGGATATTTGCTATCGTGATCCACCGACAACGCCTGACAACATGCGTCAGCGCATTGTCAATGCATGTGCGAACATTACGGAAGGCGAACTACTCGCTGTTGAGAGGAATGCCGTTACACGTATTGCCAAATGCATTTAGGTTGACGGACATCATTTTGAGCATTTATTGCATTAATGTGGTATTTACAGGTAATCACGCTGTAACAGCATGCGTTGTCAGAAATGATAAGTTCACATGTATCACATTGGAACAACCGAAATAAAATGTTCAAACGTACCTACGTTCTGTAGTTTAATTTAAAAAAACCTACCTGCTACCAACTGTTCGTCTGAAATTGTGAGCCATATGTTTGCGACTATTGCAGCGCCATCTATCACAAAGCGAAAAAGTGGTCCAAGTAAAACATTCATATTTCTTTGCGTAGTACACGAATCTGTAATAAAAAACGGCGGTTCCTATTTAAAAAAGCGTAGTTACTATCCGTTTAACCTATGGCAGCGCCATCTAGCGGGCCAACCATACCCCCATCTTGTTTCCCCCTTCAAGCTAGACAAGTTTGGTTGTTTGTAGTTTTTTCGTTTGACGCTTTTTCGTGAGATATTTGGTCCGGTCACGATCAGTGGAGCACCCTGTATATACAGACCGAAGCGACTAATGAAAATTTGTACCAAGGCCAGGATTCGAACACAGGAACCCTGCTCACAAGATAAATGTACTGACAAATACGCTTGTCTGGCAATGTGGCTTTGCACAACTGCAAGGGCTATCCTAACACGCGTCTCTCGTCGATCCTGTTCATGCCTCAGCCTACTTGGTATTCCCACTAAACTCGAACAGTCTTTATACATCGGATCATCAAGATGTTTATGACAATCTGAGAAAGGGTTCTATGCGAAATCCGTCAAATAAGTCATATGCTTATCAGCTGGCTTCTCATTTAGTGACCTATATAGCAACTGTGCAATACTATGGATTTGCACTATGGCAGAGCCTTTCCAAGCGACTGTATGTCAGAATTGCAAGTTACCTGTAGAAGAAGTTGGGTAACTTTAACCTCTGTATGTCGGAAACGGATAAAGAGTTCAAGGAAATTTTCAAGGTTAATTGAGATCGGGATCTTAGGAAGATACTCAAAAAATTGCAACCCGTTTTCTACGCGTAGTCGTCTTGAAATCCGCGGTTCGGTTTTGGTCCCCAGAAAACATATTTTTGGGGTTTTCCTCGATAACGGATGAAGATTTTTGAAAATAGGAGGATAGCACGTCTAGATAAATGTCTAGAGAACATACCGTTAAAATTTTACGAATTTGCCGCTTTTAGCTATTTAGATATCGGCTGCTGACGGTGAATAAGTGATGGAAAATGCGTTCTTGGGGTATTCTCAGGCATTGGACATGAAATAAATGGTGCCTCCATAAGCCCCTTGAGGCATACCATAGGCTGTATCAGAACCACCTGATTTTCCTCATTTGCTTAAGCTGGAGGAAGAGTATGATATTCAAATTTTCGTCTTATACTGGTGGATGGTTACGGTAAGACGATCCTCTGTTGTGCATATAAATGGGCCTAGTCGAAGGGCCACTCAAAACTCATGACCCTAACTTTCTATCACCAACAGAACGCAACGTATGAGCACCGAAAAAATCCTGTTTTTATGCATCATTTTATGGTAGCTCATGCTTTCGCATTCATAGCGATATTCGATATTAGGTAAATATAAGTTTGTTCTTCCTTAGGATTGAGTTGGTTCGATTGTATTTATCTACAATAGATCTTGCACTACTTGCAGCAAGACGTGTTGCACTTTCTTCTTTGAAGTCTCGTATTTCATGTTCAAAGTTGAATAGAATCACTGATCAAGTAAGAATAACGTTACGGTTTTACTTAAAAGTGAGAATGATGAAATAATTTTTATCTTATGTGGAAGACTATTATAAACTCGTATTGCAGTTTTTGTGATGGAACTTTCATAAACTGATGTCCTTACTGACTATACATGGATCTTCCCTTTTTGCCTTATAACGTACCCATGTATGGTACAGACAGAACAACATGACTAGCGCATGGAGAACGTAGGAAATGTGCGTTTTAATACAGCTAACGTAGGAATTTTAGCGCCCGTCCATTTTGTAAGCAAACTGTGTGCTTTCTGAGCCAGGTAAAGTTGACAATTACCGGTGGAGGGCTTTGCAGTCGCCAGTCACCAAGGTACTTGGCAAAACACGTTAACTAACACGTCCATTGCGACGCAGACGTTGTGTCTCTTGCTGTTGGTTTTAGCGTCTGCGACCATGTCGACGTCAGCTACCTCGTCCCGTGTAAAGACGATTTAAAACTATAGCAGCTAGTTTACGCTCGTCCATTTCGACAACTCGTGTGTACCCTGCAGTTTGCGCGCGTCACCTGCAGCCGTGATCTGCCTCTGGAGCGGGCTGCGGTTGTGTATTCCACGTTGTAGCACACGCACTATATGCACAAGCCGGTTCGTTTCCGAGCGTTCAGGAACAAAGGGAGAACAAGTCAGCACGTTGAATGCCACGACCCATATGAAGGTGGCTTAACGAAACGGTATTTTGAGTCTCCTGCCGTATTCGTTTTTCAGTAACAGCTCTACTGGCCGAAAATATTACATCACCACGAAGGTGGTATGCGTCACACCCCAAAGTGGTAACAAGTGTACAAGACTCGTGGATACGCAAAAGACTGACATTTCAGCGTGAAACGTCCCCTTTGAACAATTTATACACGACTGTGCTTAACCTGACACACAATATTATTTAGCGTAACGCAGACCTTGGGGCTAAAATTGACTCAGTTGCATCTACCGATTCGGTTACGCAACTTGCTAAAACTCAGGAAAATTTAAAGGACACAGTAGATACCCTGAAAATTGGTTCAGAAAGACACATGGAGGAAATAAGTACACTATCGGAGAAAGTAGCCGAACTTTCGGATCAGGTCACTAACTTATCTACAAAGGTAGATGATGATCTGAATGACACAAGACCCGTAGCCTTCACTGACACAGAAGAGTATGAACAAATAAGAAAATTCAAACAAAATCTAAATCAAATCAATACACAGTACAAAAGAGAAATCCGGGAAGTACAAGATCAGTTGACGCAGGTAATACAAGAATTACATATTTCAGAGGACACTCGCGCTCCAACATGGGAAGAGGAACTTAGAAATACGGAAAAGCCACAAAATAATAACACAGGGCATTTCGGTAACTATGAAAGGAATTGGCAAGGTACACCCAATTTTGAGATGGAACCGCCGACACGACGTAACAATGACCGATATGCTACTCGCCGACACGATGATTTTGACTATAAGCTGTTCATTACTACACGTAAATTCAAAACGTTTAAGAATTCTGCCAACGACATTCATCCACAAGTGTGGCTCCATCAATTCTCTCATTGTTTCCCTCCCAACTGGTCATTGGAGCACAGGTTAGAATTTATGTGTGGCTACTTGGAGAATGAACCAGCTGTAAGAATGCGATCGATCATTCACGATTGCCACAGTGAAGGAGAATTTTACCATGCCTTCCTCTCAGCATATTGGTCTCAAGCCACACAAGACCGAGTAAAACATGGCATCATAATGATGAAACATTTCGAACAGTCTGGATTTTCCAGTCTTGAGAAATATTTTGAAGACATGTTGCACAAGAATCAGTACCTGTCAAACCCATACAGCCCCTCAGAACTCATCCGCATTTGCTTAATGAAATTGCCTGAACATTTAAGAAATATTATTTTGGCAGGACGTTGCAAAGACGACATTGAAGCTTTTCAGGGACTCCTACAAGAATTAGAAATTGACACAGACAGTCGCCGGATGCGAAAACAGGAAAACAATCACTACAGGTCACATACGTCACAATTCTGTGACGACAGAAACAATAACTGGACACAAGGCTATTCTTACAACGCAAATTGTGATCAAAACAGACACCACCCATATGACAACCACTGGCAGAGTAATAATAGTTACAGAGAAAGATCGCATTTTCGTAGTAATGAATACGACAGAGACACTCATAGAAACAGACAATTTGGCAACCAGAACAATTATTATCACGAGAGACAGAATAACTTCAGACGCAACAGTACAGCGCGCAGTTACGACTCAGGGAGAAATTCTCCACTACTAGACCGACAAGAAAGAAACTATGGAATCTATCGACATGACGACAGATGATATGATCGTAGCGACAGACCTGAACTGCATCAGAACTGGCGGGATTCTCGTCACGGTGAATTTGTAGAAGTTAGGTCTCCGTAACCCAGTAACGACGCGCGCCAACAAAGAAACAGACAATGACTCACACCGCAGGCAGCCACTCGCGCCCACTGGCTCAGGGAAAAATAACATTGGCGCTAACCTTGAGCAAAATTCCAGTATTCTTTACGTCGAATACCGCATGATAATTGCATTCAAGTTGAAACTCTGCATACTGAGAAGAGCAAAGGGTTACACCACATCTCACATGTAAAACCGTGTATTGAAAGATAATCTGCCTTTTAACTTTGTCTTTGCCATATAACTTTTCACTTTACATTGCTAGTATGCTTTGTCAGACTTAGAATCTGTTAACATGCAACAATGTTGGAAGTTAAATATCAAATCAAGAACCAATAGAACTAATTTAAATGGAAATTACGAATGAATTGTTATTGTGAACAGACGACACAGTGTTAATGTGTGTGTGCATTCTTGCTTGTTAGTTGCACGACTACGTAACGACTATAAGGCTTACATACTTAGAACATTTACCAGTACTGCTAATGAGATTTTAATGCAACATTTTGGTGTACTTGAAAATACATTCTGAATTAAAGTACTTTCTGGGAGATACCAGATGACACAGTGGTTAGTTAATGTGACAGCTACACGATTATATCACGACGTTACTAATGTGTGACACAATTTACATTGTTGCTTTTGCGGAGTATCTGTTTTACATCTGCACAGTTTTTCTGAATTCTTCTGGAAAGTAAAACATGTTTTAGTAGTAACTTTTGTGGTACAGCTACAATGAGACAGCCTTTTCCGTAGCACAACAATACGTTACAGCACAGTACTTTTTTCATCACGGCAATAAGCGTAATAAGTAAGATATCTATACGCAAAGCATTTCACTTTTGTTTATCATGAGGTAAGTACATTGACTTCTGCAGAACTTAGCTTTCGGAGGACAATAACTACAACACTTCCACAGAGATTATCTTACAGCAAGACGCACATTTAGCGCTACAGGACACGTATTTGAGTGATTAATTTTGTACTTAAAACATTTATTTTTAAAGATTTTTGAATTACAAAGAAAGTTTTCCGTGATACATTTCATTCCATTGCTGTAATCTGTAACACCTGAGGGTATAATTACAATAATCCTCAGGGGGGTACACGCTTACTTTGTGTACCATGTGTGTGGCAAGCACAAGGAGCCCTAGCTAATATGGTATTTGCTTATACAACTTTACACATCAGTACCACATTTCTCTAACACATAAATTACACAGCTATCTGATAATTTAACAGAGAAACAAACATCTTTTTACTACATCAGTGACACATGTTTACGCAATTACAGAGTTGGATTACTTCACACTTACGAAATTGTATTTTTGTCTGTACTGTGTGAACTGTTCATATTTTTTCAGACCCATTGTGATACTATGAGAGCTTTGAATGATGTATTTGGTATGAGATCATGATTTTTAAAGTACGTTTGAGGTAGATGACACTACTGAAATGAGCAGAGAATTTTCTTTAGGTTTTGAAACTATTGCAGAAAGCTACGACGTTTTTGAGATTTGACTGAGGTGTTATGATGTTATTATTACGACGACGATGTGTATTATGCTGCTGAGGTATGTTTATGATTAATAGGCTGATGCTATATGAGTTATTTGATTATGCTACGTATCTCTTATGATGAAATATTGAAGAAGTGTCGACGAATATATATATGTATAATGAGGTAAGGAATAATGAGTAGTGGATAGGGACTCTGAATTGTGAAAAAGGATGTTGGAAACAAGAATCGTACTTTAAGAGTTATGCAATGTGTGTAAATGCGTGAATGTATCACAATGCTGGCGAAAATTTTGTGGACACTGTTATATTTACAGGATTTTGTTTCTACAGAATTGAAACGCAAATTCTCGACCTGTGAAATATTTTTATATGAGACTGTCACTGTAGCGGAAACTGCTGTCGTAAATATTTCCGTAAGAAAGGTAAGTGACCACCTGCACGTAATGCGTTTTGGGCGCCCAGCTGAGAGGTAGTCATCTGACAAAAGAAAGCCATTAGGTGAAAAAAAAAGAGGCCATTATCCTCACTATTGACATTCCTTTGTAGAAAGCATCGCAAAAACGACTTGGTCGAACTTGAAAACATATGATTACACTGTGGAGCTCTTAATTTATGATATTTACTGAAATGCCTAATGAAATGACGAGAAATATTTTTATGTCTATACACCTGATTATGACTACTGTCTCTCTAGTTGAGAGATTTTTTCTACTAACTTATGAAATGCCTCATGACTACTGAATGATGTTCTTATGCTTTACTTCGTACATAGTTGCTTATTTCATTTGATATCTGGTTTCCAGCTGTGTTGCAGCATTGCTTTTATAAAATAAAATGCATTTGCTAATGTGAACACTTTCTGTCAACAGATCTATTAAATAATAATTTTGTAATCCACATTCTTTAAAAAAGGAGCACTTGGAAAGGAAAGAACAATAAGAAGGGACTAGTAACAGTAACTGGACACATAATATTCTTTTCAAGTACTTGGTAATTTTTTGTAGAATAAGTTGTGGTGCACCACTTTAATTACATAGACATTAAGATGTGAATATACATTTCCCTTATCTGCATTGTTGTTTTTACTGCAATATTTTTTCTGCTTCAGCTATGTCATGTTTAGATATAAGTTGCTGCTGCTGTTTGCCAGGCATAGTGCTACTGAATTTTAATTTGTCTTACTCTTCTAAGCTAGTTTTACTACGGATTTATTTTCCTTGTTTGCTGCACAGTGCCTTATATTAGTTGTAATATTGCAATTGCTTTGCCAATTTGAATTTTTTGTCCTTGTGGTTTGTGTTAATTTGTTATGTGCTGCTGCATTGCCTCGTCCCTTAGTTTAGCATCTGAGCTCAGTAGATTTAAGTTAGCTTAAGAGGGGGTAGACTATATAAGAAACTGACTATGGAGAACAGGTAAAGAATGCATTGCGAAGTTATATGAAAAAGATTTGGGCCAAAATGAGTATTGTACAATCAGAAATAATTATTTTGAAAGAAATATGAATAGAATACAGGAAGGAGGTATAGATAGGACTTTTTGGGAATAATGATGAATGAAGGGAGATCTCCAAGAAGCTAAGAAAGTTTTGTTTGCAAAATACTGCAATAAAACAAAACCTGTCCTTTCCTGGTAGACACGTGTAACGGCACCTACATTCTGTACATGAGGAATGATTGCGCAGAAGGCTTCACATACAGAAATCGCTTTTAAATGTTCTGTGTGATAAGATTATGTTGTGCATCGTGTGATACAGAGAACCATCTACCATCACGTATCGGAACTCGACAGCGACAGGCTCATGGTGTATCGACAATGTTGTTCGTCATTCCACTATATTCCTGTTCCTATTGGTCAGGTGATGTGGAGTGGGATTGAGAAAGATTCTGTCAAACGAAGATAAGATGACAGCAGGACAATACACGCTACCTGAACAGCAGAACAGATGACTTTGTGTTTCCGATGGAGACGCTCTTTCGAGGTACCATCGTAATATTTATAAATCGACTTGTCGCGATTAGAGAGTAACCAGGAGCTTAAACTGTTTGCGCTTCGAAAACCGGCAGCGTTTAGTGTAATTTGCAGGCTACTGCTACAGCATGGTGCCTAAAATGGAGCTCAATGAGGCCCAGAAATGGAAGTGCACATCGACTTCTCCAAGGCGCTACGGAAACTGAAACCAACTGCTCGCCTGGAGGCTATTTAAAGCGCCTGCTCCCAAAGAGAACAGTACAAATTGGCACTATTTTTATGGCTGAGCTGCTACTTTGCATCATTCCTGGAAGGACCACTCTATGCACTGTATATTTTAATGGCCAAATTCACCTTCTGAGTACGGTATGTTTCTGTGAGTAAATTCGTTAGTTCTGTACAAAGACTTGCGTGTAACGGAAATCGTCGTCTTGGCGATACTCAAAACTTTTCAGTGCAAAATTATTGGAAAACACTTCTCTGCTTACGTCTCTCAGCCGCCCCTGAATCACAAAACTGATTTACAAATTGGAGGACTCATTAATTATCAAGGTTACTGAATTAACTTTTGGCCTCAAGTACTTCATTTTCTTTAATCTGATAAACTTCCAATTTTTGTCGCTTTAACGCCCTTGAGGGTGTGGGATCACAAGAGTCTGCAGGTATCCATCAGATTCTTTCTGTTATCCCTCACGCTTACACTGTTATATTGCCTATGGATTAACCGTGAGGCAAGCATATTAGTCACTGGCCCTATGGAATAAATAATGGAATCCATCTTCGACTGACGTTGATCACGGCTGAACGCTCTCCACCTGAAAACCTCGTGTAATAATCAGTGCAAAGAAAACTTCCAGAGTAATAGGTCAGAAGATAATTATCTTCCAGGTTTCTTGTTATAATTAACATAAATATACATGTATACTCCACAATCCATCTTCTGGTGTTTAGCGGAGGGTACTTTGTATTCCGCAGTCACTTCCACCCTTTCCAGTAAGAATCGTGAATGTGTCGCGGGAAGAATGATTCTTACTGTTAAGATTCCGTGTGGACTCTAATCTCTCTAATTTTGCCTCCATGGTCTTCTTGTGAAATATACGTAGGGGGAGGAATTATATTGATTGATACGATATTGCAGTGCTTGTGCTATTCTGATTACGATGCAAAGTTTCTTTGGCCATTCATCGTAACTTTGCATCTTAATCAGAATAAAACAGGCACTGAAATATCGTACTTAAGTGCCGATATCGCAAAGGGACTTTCAAGTACAACATTTGACCTGTACGGGAATATAGACACATCAAAAAAAGTTTTGCATCACTTCGGTTCCAAGAGCTCCGGAACCTGTGCAGAAATTTGGAATAGAGATCAATATAAACATCATTTCCGCCCATTTTATTGCTCATGAAAACCATTCATTGCATGTTGTACCACCATAAAGCGAGACTTTCAGAGGTGGTCCAGACTGTGTACACACCGTTACCTCCAATACCCAATAGCCCGTCTTCTCTCATTGACGCATACCAGTATTTGCCGTGGCATACTATCCATAAGTTCATCAAGGCACTGTTGGTACAGATTGTCCCACTCCTCAACGGCGATTCGGCGTAAATCCCTCAGAGTGGTTGGTTGGTCACGTCGTCCATAAACAGCCCTTTCAATCTATTCCAGACATATTCGATAGAGTTCATGTCTGGAGAATATGCTTGCCACTCTCATCGAGCGATGTCGTTATCTTGAAGGAAGTCATTCACAAGATGTGCACGATGCGGCCGCGAATTGTCGTCGCTAGAAGACGAATGCCTCGCCAATATGCTGCCGATATGGTTGCACTGCCGGTCGGATGATGGCATTCACGTATCGCACAGCCGTTACGGCGCCTTCCATGACCACCAGCGGCGTACGTCGGCACCACACAATGACACCCCAAAACAGCAGGGAACCTCCACCTTGCTGCTCTCGCTGGACGGTATGTCTTAGGCGTTCAGCCAGACCGCGTTGAAGGCATATGCGACACTCATCGGTGAAGAGAACGTGATGCCAATCCTGACCAGTCCATTCGGAATGTTGTTGGGCCCAACTGTACCGCAGTGCATGGTGTTGTGGTTGCAAAGTTGGACCTCGCCGTGGACGTCGGGAGTGTAGTTGCACATAACGGAGCATACTGCACACAGTTTGAGTCGTAACACGACGTCTTGTGGCTGCACGAAAAGCATTATTCAAAATGGTGGCGTTGCTGTCAGGGTTCCTCCGAGCCATGATCCGTAGGCAGCGGTCATCCATTGCAGTAGTAGCCCTTGGGCGGCCAGAGCGAGGCATGTCATAGACAGTTCTTGTCTCTCTGTATCTCCTCCAGTCAGAACAACATCGCTTTGGTACATTCCGAGACTCCTGGGCACGTCCCTTGTTGAGATCCCTTCCTGGCACAAAGTAACAATACGGACGCGACCGAACAGCGGTATTGACGGTCTAGGCATGGTTGAACAACAGACATTCCTGGTGGAATGACTGGAATTGATCGGCTGTCGGACCCCCTCCGTCTAATAGACGCTGCTCATGCACGGTTGTTTACATCTTTGGGCGGGTGTAGTAACATATCTGAACAGTCAAAGAGATACAATTTCTTCAGGAGTTCTGGGAAACAGGGTGATGTAAAACTTTTTTTCACGTGTGTACATAATGGATGTACGAGTACAGATCGTAGATGCATTGTTGACGACTTATGGAGGTTGGGTTTGGCCGTGAGTCGTGCATGGATAGCCAAATGGTAAGCCGACCGCTCGCGATAAAGGAGAAATCCAGGTTCGAATCCCGGCCAGGCAAAAATTGTCTTTGTCGTCATTCATGGTTGACCTTATTCGCAATTTCAGGTATATGTTGATGACTCTTCCAGGAATGTATGCTCTCGGAATTTTAACAGTAAACCATACCGTGAATCAGAAAGCCTCCTTTGCTCGTATACCACTGGAGTAGCCATGTGACGCTTTCTCGCTTACTAAATGAACCTCTGACCAAACGTACTGCTCCTGATTGGATGCTCTATCAATTCGACCTGGTAATGATCCCATACTGAAGAGCAATATTTAAGGTTTGATCAAATGAGGGGTTTGTAAACTATTTCCTTTTTGGGTGGACTACATATCTTGAGGATTCTTCCAATGAATACGACTTACAATCAATTTATTTTTTTGTGGTCGTTCCACTTTGAATCGCTCCATACCAATACTCTTTGATATTTAATCCACGCATCTGTTTCCAGCGGCTGTTTTGCAATCGTGTAATCATAAAATAATGGGTCTTTCTGTCTGTTTGACGAAAATGTTGTACGTTTGTTTATACTGATATTCAACGGCAATGATTGCACCAAGTGTCAATAGTCTGCCAGTGTTTTGCATTTCGCTACGATTTTCTAGACTTAAGACTTCAGCATCATCTGCGAATTGTCAGCGGAACCATGAGATCAACCTCCAACACATTGGCTGCCAATTCTAAGCCACATACCACCTGCGGACCTACGTCGGAAGAATGCTCTTCTTTGGGGATATAGGAAGATACTCGACAACGCCCAGCTCCCTATACACTGCGACATGCCTGACCTGGAAAGATACAGATACATCCACCAATGATAACAGCCAAGGAATTGCAAAGTATAAACTTTGATGCAATAAATACCTGGAGGGAACAATGGCGAGAGGTGTGCCCTGAGCATTGTCAAGCCCTCCCCTGCATCACTGAGAGACCGCCGGGATATGAACTACCACGTAAAATATGGTCATTCCTTAACAGAGTGCGGACAAATCAAGGAAGATGTGCAGATACTCTTTACAAATGGGGAAAAACACCAACTCCCAACTTTGACTGCGGAGCCAACAGACAGACCATCGGCCACATCGTCCAAGAGTGCGACAGAAGAGCATACAGTGGCACGTTCAGTGATTTTCTGATGGCAACAGACGCCGCAAAAGACTTTATATATAATCTTGATGTCTCTATTTAATTGTACTGCCCATTATCTGTATGTTTTATACTTCTTGTATAGCATATTTTATTGTGACCTTTATGTATATCTTTGTTTAAACATTTGTAAGAAGCGTAAAATGATGTGCACTGCTATACGCTAAATAATAAACAAATAAATAATCATCTGCGAAAAGCATCGTCGATCTCCCGACGTTCTCCATTAAGTAATTTAGATACAGGGTGACCTAAAAGTCCGTTAACATTTGAAGATTCAGCACTTCATGAAATAATGTAGGTAGAGAGATATAAACTGACACAGAGGCCTGAAATGACATAAGGCTTTACTGAAACAAAAGAGCACAAAATGACCGATAGATGGCGCTTCATATGATACGAAAGCAATAATTAGCTTAACAACGGATTTTTAGCAAAGACAAATGCTCAATATGCGGGCCGTCATTCATGAACACCACCTGTAGTGGAGGAAGAAAGTTATGAACAGCACAGTACAGCTTATCAGCAGGTACGGTGACAAATTGCCGTCGGATGTCTTTTAGCCTCCCTAATAAGGGCGGACGATCACGGTAAGGTTGGGTGGTCACGTAACCCCAGAACCAAAAATCGCTTGAATTGAGCTCCGCGGACGAGGGAGATCAAGCATGACGTAAGTGGCGGCTCAGCCCACGACCCTCACCCAACGATGCGCGCAAGAGTTATTTCAGACGCGTAGCAATATATCCTGCGTAAAGGTTTCGTTTTAGGCATGCGTATCAAGTTTCACCTCTCGACCTACATTGTTCCGTGGATTAGTGCATTTTCAAACGTAAACGGACTTTTGGGTCACCCTGTGTGTTGTGAAAGGTAATGTTCCTATGGCACTCCCTCGGGGTACTACCGAAGTTACTTTTCCGTTTGAAATTTTCTGTCCGTTAAGAATGATGTGTTCTGTTCTATTTGCTAGAAACTCTTCAGTCCAATCACAGAGTTTTTCTGTTGTTCCGCACGCTCGTATTTTGTTCATTAGGTGATAATGTGAGCCCGCATCTCGTGGTCGTGCGGTAGCGTTCTCGCTTCCCACGCCCGGGTTCCCGGGTTCGATTCCCGGCGGGGTCAGGGATTTTCTCTGCCTCGTGATGGCTGGGTGTTGTGTACTGTCCTTAGGTTAGTTAGGTTTAAGTAGTTCTAAGTTCTAGGGGACTTATGACCACAGCAGTTGAGTCCCATAGTGCTCAGAGCCATTTGAACCATTTTTTGATAATGTGAACTGTATCGAACGCTTTCCGGAAGTCAAGGAAGGTAGTATATAAAGCCTTCTGGGTCTCGTGAACGAAGAGAGAAAGCTGGACTTCACACGATCGATGTTCGCGGAATCCATATGTATCTCCACAGAGGAGATATATGGTCTTCTCAAATTAGGGATCGCTGTTATGGCTGAAACAACCGGTTTTCTCCACGCCAGTTTAACCTGACTGTTAAAACCGCTCAAAATAAACGGTTTTTGAAATAACCGTTTTTCTGTTGTTTATCCCGTTTATTTCGTGTAATAAATCGAAAAAGGATTAAAAATTTTTCACTCTCTCAGTTTCAAGATGTGTAGAATCAATATGTTAATTTAAATAGGCAAGTAAGCAATAACTTCGTCTGTCTAAAGCTCGGTACTTTTCTCGAAAAGTTATAAGTGGTTCAATAGTATCAAACATTACTAGCATTCTCTTATTGATTTAAATTTTTTTAAAGTCTGCTCAAAAAACATTTTGTAATCGTGGATCATTTCATTTTTTGAGCATTACGAATAGTTAGTCCAATGGGTAAATACTGAGGTTGAAGAACTCTGTTTTTCGTGTTAATTTTCTCCGGTTTCAAAGGCTACAAGCAGATAAAGGCATATTATGTATACTTCTAGACAAGCTCAAGTACTGTGGTATGAATGGGACAGCGCTCAAATGGTTTAAATACTGTGGTATGAATGGGACAGCGCTCAAATGGTTTAAATCATACCTAACTGGAAGAGTGCAGAAAGTCGAAATAAGCAGTTCACATAATATGCAAAAAAACTGGTGATTTCTCAAGCTGGGAAACAATCAGGAATGGGGTGCCGCAGGGTTCGGTCTTGGGTCCTCTGCTGTTCTTAATATGTATAAATGACTTGCCATTCTATATTCACGAAAATGCAAATCTGGTACTTTTTGCCGATGATACAAGCATAGCTATCACACCCAACAGACAAGAATTAACTGATGTTTATCAGAAAATCATTAAGTGGTTCTTTGCAAATGGGATCTCATTAAACTTTGACAAAACACAGTATATAGAGTTCCACACAGTAAATGGAATGACACCATTAATAAATATAGGCTTCGATCAGAAATCGATAGCTAAGGTAGGATATTCAAAATTTTGAGGTGTATGCATTGATGAGGGGTTGAACTGGAAAAAACACACTGAAGATCTGCTGAAACGTTTGAGTTCAGCTACTTATGCTATTAGGGTCATTGCAAATTTTGGCGATATACATCTCAGTAAATCAGCTTACCACGCCTATTTTCATTCTATGCTTTCGTATGGCATCATATTCTGGGGTAACTCATCACTGAGTAAAAGAGTGTTCATTGTACAAAAGCGTGTAATCAGAGTAATTGCTGGAGCTCATCCAAGATCATCCTGCAGACACTTATTTAAAGAGCTGGGAATCTTCACTGTGGCCTCACAATATATATATATATATATATATATATATATATATATATATATATATATATATATATATATATATATATATATATTCACTTATGATATTTGTTATTAACAATCCGAACGAACTCAAAAGTAATAGCAGTGTACATGGCTACAACACTAGGAGAAAGGATGATCTTCACTGCTCAAGGTTAAAACTAACTTTGGCTCAGAAAGGGGTAAATTATGCTGGCACAAAAGTCTTTGGTCACTTACCTAATAGCATCAAAAGTCTGACAGATAGCCATATAGCATTTGAAAGGAAATTAAAAGAATTTCTGAATGGCAACTCCTCCTACTCATTAGATGAATTTTTGGATATAGTAAGTGGGTAATTTCCCAACCTCCACAAAAAAAGAAAAATTATTCAGTGTCATGTAATATTTTGTCTAATGTAATATCTTGTACAGACACCTTTTATTAACCTAACACGTTCTACATTATTACGAAGTGTCGTATTCATGATCTGTGGAACAAGTACTAATCTAATCTAACACAGGCAGCAGACCAGTTTCTTTCTATTTCTGTTATGTACTATGAACGAACTGTTCTTAAGTTTTTAATTTAATACTGTTACCATAATTTCCTTCGTCTTTTATTATTTTATAGAAACGGCGGAGAATACTTTGATCTTTGAAAGGAAATGAGGCATTGTACTTCAGTGCTATGTCAGTTTTTAAAAATATTTCCAGGCTAGGGTTGGTGCCATTCTGCAATAAAACGGATGTCCGACAAAGACAGCGAGAAGCCACCGCACAGATCAGGTTGGGTTGGGGGTTGTTTTGGGGAAGGAGACCAGACAGCGAGGTCATCGGTCTCATCGGATTAGGGAAGGACGGAGAAGGAAGTCGGTCGTGCCCTTTGAAAGGAACCATACCGGCATTTGCCTGGAGTGATTTAGGGAAATCACGGAAACCTAAATCAGGATGGCCGGACGTGGGATTGAACCGTCGTCCCCCCGAATGCGAGTCCAGTGTCTAACCACTGCGCCACCTCGGTCGGTGATCAGGTTGGGGCAGGGCTTGCACGCTGCACGCACACGCGAGCCTTAAGCCACGACACGCGGCAACAGGAACGTTATTGTCTCAGCAATACTGTACTGTACTGATTCTTATGCCACTTTGGCTCAGAAAAAAATGTGGTGTCACCGCCAGACACCACACTTGCTAGGTGGTAGCTTTAAATCGGCCGCGGTCCATTAGTACATGTCGGACCCGAGTGTCGCCACTGTCAGTAATTGCAGACCGAGCGCCACCACACGGCAGGTCGAGAGAGACGTACTAGCACTCGCCCCAGTTGTACGACGACTTTGCTAGCGACTACACTGACGAAGCCTTTCTCTCATTTGCCGAGAGATAGTTAGAATAGCCTTCAGCTAAGTCCATGGCTACGACCTAGCAAGGCGCCATTAGCCTTACAGTGCTTGTATTTAAAGAGTCTCATTTGTATCGTCAAGAGCGATGTACCACAATGATGGATTAAAGATAAGTATTATAGAAGCAACGTACTTTTCTTTATAGCATTCATTACGTATCCTGTTCCAGACCTCACACCAGCCGGCGTGTGCGTACGCGTGCAATTCGGCTACTTCCGAGTGGCGTGGCTGTCTTGCAACGCCACAACAAAAATTCTTATGCCCCTGTTGTTAAAATAGCACTGATCGCTTTTCTCATTTTCTGCTATAACGCAGTATTTCAAACCAATACACACTTTATAGATAAAATTTCTGCTTCTCTTTTTTTTTTTTTTTTTAAAAAAGGAAATATTTTAGCACAGCCGCTATGGCTGATATTTCTGCCCGCGTCTCGTGGTCGTGCGGTAGCGTTCTCGCTTCCCACGCCCGGGTTCCCGGGTTCGATTCCCAGGGGGGTCAGGGATTTTCTCTGCCTCGTGATGGCTGGGTGTTGTGTGCTGTCCTTAGGTTAGTTAGTTTTAAGTAGTTCTAAGTTCTAGGGGCCTTATGACCACAGCAGTTGAGTCCCATAGTGCTCAGAGCCATTTGAACCATTTTTGCTGATATTTCTGTTCGTCGCTCTGTTGATGGTAAGAAATAATAAAGCACCTGTCATAACCGAGATCAAAGAAATACAGAAAAACACAGGTTATTCAGATCGATATACTGATATCGGTTTTAAAGGGGCGATTTTCCCATCCCTACCTCAAATGTCATAAAACATGACCCAGACTTCTACAACATACTTAACGCAGCGACATGGTCCTGAAGTTTTGTATGTCTGCTCGAAGACGCTTCTTGAAAACATTATGGACAGATCATCATACGCCGAGTAACAGGCGACCTCGTCGGAATCTGAAGCGACTGCTACGTTCTCCGATCACAGAAACGGCCGGCGTTTTTTTTTTTTTCCTCCCCTGGCATTTAACGGTTGTAACAGATTCAACCGTCTGGCTAACCTAAGTAGCGTGCCGGTTGAAGATTGACCCCTTTGTGCGAGGTCGGTATATCAGTGCAGTGGCCTCGCTACGGCACGCAAGGCCCACCCTGTTGCTCCATCCAATCTGCCTGTTACTCCTCTCCCTGGTGCGTCGTGCACTGCTCTGTTCCTTAGCCACGCCACATGCGGAATAACACTCGGCCACGCTACGGCCGCACGTGATCTAGACCCTGCGCTAGTTTGGCGAGACGCTAAAACACAGCCACACCCTCTTCGTTTGATTCTAACTTCTACGTCTTCCTCAGTTTTCTGTTTCATTATGTTAGAGTGAGTTAGAAGAGCACACGTGTTTAGTGATCTGTCGAACGCAACACATAATGGCGCTCACGATAAAATAGCGTTTGCTCGTTGTCGAGTGTTATGCGTAGCACTATTCCTGGAAAACATGTGTGAAACTGTCAACGTAAGAGGTTAAGACTGGAACTGCTTCGGCAAAAACCTCCAGCAATGTCTGCAATGCAAAACGTAGTGCCAGTATGGCGCGAAACGGACTCTGTAGTAAATAAACACTGACTGCCCGAAAAGAGGTCGAACACCAGAAAACCTTTCTCAAGTGAAAGAAAGACTGGTACAAAGTCTGAGGAATGTTCAAAGCTGTTTAGCAGTACAAGTGGAAATAAAGAGATCTTCGTGACGAAACATTATCAAAAAGGACCTGCATCTATATCCTTACAGGTACACTGTTGTCCAGATGTACTTTCGCGTGTTGAATTCTGGCGGTGGTTTCTGAGTGAAATGGGATCAGGAGTTCTGGATCTTCAGTTTTGTCAGTTCTTCAGATGAGGCCTTGTTCAGCCTGTCAGTGTACGTGAAACTCACAAAACATGTACCATTATGCATCAGAGCCAAGCATAATCTCAAGATCGGCGTCTGGTGCTCAATGTACGGTGTCCACATCGTAACAAGATTCTTTCACCAAACATTAATGATAACTAGTATTTCCAGAAACTGTTTAATCCGTATGTGCATCAACTCACATAAGATGAACGACTATAAGGATACTTTCTGAAAGATGGAGCAACAGAACATACCACCCTGACAACATTGTCATGAGTGTGTGAAGTATTCGTTGAAGGGAGAAAAGTCAACAGAGGAAATTAAATCTTCTGGCCAAGTCGATGGCCTGATCTCTCTCCCTGTGATTTTGACCAGTTAGGGCAAATTGCACGGTCGGATTTATTCAGGTTTACACAAATCAGTGGAGAAATGCTCTTCCCGGAGCACAAAAAAGGCGATTATGTTCCTGTTTATTTTAAAGACTCTGCCTGAAAAGCCGGGTACCAGTTGCCTCAGTCTACATTCCTCACAACCTTTAAAAATTTTCGCAAAAATTTTGGATGCAAAAATTTTCACGTTTTTTTAAATTTTTTATTTGTTTTTGACATGAAATTCACCTCAAACTCCTACAAGCTCCTCTAACTGTAACTCACTCACACACACTGATCCATCGCTCTAAGTCGCTCGTACCCATCCACTCCCAGTTCCCCTTCTCACTCATTCAGTTCAACTTAGTTGTTATCATTTTGTGTCTCTTTGTCACTGTCTCCTGTATCACAGTCACAGTTCTCTTTGTTCGGTCCTATTGCTACAGTGTCCTCTCATTGTCACTGTCTTCCTCATACTGCTGATACCTCGATCCTTCCATTCTGCCGCTGATGTCTGTTCTCGCTGCCACTGTCTCTCTTCCTCGTCGTCATTGTCATATACTCTGTCTCTCATTATCTATGGCTCTCGCCCACTTCCTCTTTCTCTGTGGTGCTCCCCTCCCCCCACGGCAGTACATCCTTCACTCTTTTCCTTCCATTATTTTGTCACTGTCAATTATCTTCCACTCTGTCCCTCTTTTTCTCTCGCACTGCTATTGTCTCCTTCGCTCTTCCTATAACAACTGTCTACTATTTTCCAGTATTTATTACATTCAATCTCTTTACCACTGCCACTGTCTTTTCTCTCAACATAAACAAGCGCGAATATGTTCGCATGCCAAAATCTTTTTGAAAATTTTGAAAGGCGCTGAGGGAAATAGAATGAGGCAGCTGGTACCCCACTTTCCAGTCGGTCTTTTAAATACATATTCGCATATTTTTATGCTCTGATAGTAGAATATTTTCGTTGATTCCCTTCTTTTCCCTGCTGTAGTAGGACATGTAACACATATGAAAAGAAACATATCGGTCAGTAAAATAATATAGTTTAAGTACGTTAAATTGAAATAACAGAAAATTAATTTTATACCTCAGACCAGATTTTGCTTGCACAAAAATTCTGCATATGCTTCAGTTCTACAACGTGGAGTTCCCAGATAATAATTGAGACATTTTACAGCATATTTCTCAGTGCTACGTCACATTATAAACTAAGATTACGCTACACACAGGATTTTACGTGCTTATTTTACGTAGACATGTAGGGCAACTTTGAACTTCTGTATCCCTTTCAGGGATAGGGATATCAATAACATTTTCGAGATTATACGAGAAGGGGGTATTAAGAATCTATCTTAAAAATTACACACATTTGCTGCTGATAGCCGTCTTGGAATCCGCGGCTCAGTTTTGGTACCCAAAAACCGTGTTTTTAGGGTGTTTCTCGATAACGGGAAAAGATTTTTGAAAATGAGAAACTGGCTCTTCTACAAAAATGCCTAGAGAATAACACCGTTAAAATTTGAGCAATTTGCTGCAGTTTTTCATTATTTAGATTTCGCGTCATACCGGATTTTTCGTGTAGAAGTAGGGTAACTATGAACGTCTGTATCTTGGAAACGGCTAAAGATATCTAGGAAATTTTCAAGGCTCTCCGAGATCGGAAACTTATGAATAAAGCTTAAAAATTTCAGAGGTTGCTGTGCATAGCTGTCTTGCAATCCTCGGCTGGGATTTGGTCCGCTAGTGACGGCGAAAATAAAGTAAAAAAGCCCTTTCTAAGGGGTTTTCCGAGAAATAGCCCATGAACTAATGGTGTCTCCGCACGTCCCATCGAGCCCACCGTAGACTACATCAAATACAAAAAGAACCGACCGATTTGTCCCATTTGCCTAAGCAGGAGGAAGTGTGTAATATTCATACCTTGACCCTGTACTGTACGATAGTGACTCCAAGATGATCCTTCCGTTGGGCATGCAAATGGCCCCCAGTCCAAGGGCTATCAAAAATACTGGATCCTGAATTTGTATGACCAATAGACCCCGAGGTATGAGCACCGGAAAACCCCGTTTTAATGAGCGGAGTTTTGGAATATATAAGGACGCATGCTAGTTCATGCATAACGATAATCCTCAAACGTTGGAAGAGCTACAGAGAACATTGATGCGCTGTTGCTGCTGTCAGTCAGGTAGAGCTGCTTCGCCATCAACGGTGTCAATTTCCAGCAGCTTCTGTACATAAATGAAGGTCAGTCCCGCGTCAGTTTAGTGGTAAGTATGTTGCGGGCCGGTCTTATTTCGCCCATCAGGTCCACAACATTACCTCAATGCCATCGGCTAGCTAGGTGGTAAAGAATCAGTGTACTCATTCCAGTATGTTGCAGCTCAGTGTTGGTCCGAAAAACTGTAAACGTTCAAAATGATAATGGTTACCGCTGTTAAGCAGATTGTGCGATACTTCTTGCACTTGTCGGCTCTTGCAGTCTTGGGCATTGTTCGGGTAATCTTTTTTTCGAAACTCTGATGTATATCGCCAGTCTCACACAATCTATACACTGACGTGAATAGCCGGCCGGAGTGGCCGAGCGGTTCTAGGCGCTACAGTCTGGAGCCGCGCGACCGCTACGGTCGCAGATTCGAATCCTGCCTCGGGCATGGATGTGTGTGATGTCCTTAGTTTAGTTAGGTTTACGTAGTTCTAGGGGACTGATGACCACTGCAGTTAAGTCCCATAGTGCTCAGAGCCATTTTGAACTGGCGTGAATAATTTTTAGTTCGACTTCTCTCAATGATTTTAGAAATTCCAATGGGATGTTATATATCCATTCTGTCTTATTTGATATTAAGTCTTACAAACCTCTGTTACATTCTGATTCTAATACTATTACTTCTTCATCGACCCCTGTTCCTTTTTCTATCACGTCATCAGTTAAGTCCTCTCTCGAAGAGGCCCTCAGTGTACTCTTCCCACCCATCCAATCTCTCCTCTGCATTTAATAGTCAGTCAGAAAGACTCAGCGGAGGAGCGCCTCTGAGGATGTCCAGCGCAGTCCTGGAAGAAATGTCAGGAACAGAAGAGCTCTTGGACCACGACCTCACATCCCGAAAGGTTTGACCAGCACCTATGTAAGAGCGGAATTCCCATTGCGCCCCTAATGTTACCACCTTTGCCTTAATTTCACCTAAGGTTGTTTTGACTTTTCCATATGCTCAATCAATCATACCGACAAGCATTTCTTTTTCGATTTGTTCATATTTCTCGTGTAGCCATTTCGTTGTAGCTTCCTTGCACTTTATGTTTACTTCATTCCTTGTGTATTCCAGAATTTCCCTGAAAAGTTTTGCACTTCCTTCCTTCGTCGGCCAACTCAAGTATTTCTTCTGTGAACCATGATTTCTTCGCAGTTACCTTCATTGTACCTGTGTTACTCTCTCCAATTTCTGTGATTGCACTTTTTAGAGATGTCCATTCCTCTTCAATTGAAGTGCCTTCTGAGCTACCAGTAGCCTCAGAGAATTTCAATCGTATTTCTTCATTCCTTAATAGTACAGTATGCCACTTCTTTCCGTACTGATTTTTCCTGAGTAATTTCATAATCTGCAACTTACTCTTCATCATGACCAAATTATGATCTGAGTCTATACATGTGCATGGGTGCACCTTACAATCCAATACCTGATATCGGAATCTGTGCCTGACCTGCCGTAATCTAATTGAAATCTGGCTGTATCTGTCGGCCTTCCCCAAGTAAAACCTTCTTCTTGTGATCCTTGAATAGAGTTACTAGCCGAAATTTATTGCAGATTTCATTCAATCTCTCTCTCTGTCTCTTTCATACTACTAAGCCCATATTCTCCCGTAACCGTTTGTTTTGATCCTTCCTCTACAACTGACTTCCAATCACCCACGACTATTAGATTTTCATTTCCTTTTACGAACTGAATTAACCGTTCGAAATCCTTACATACTTTCTCTGTCTCTCCATCTTCTGCTTGCGACGTCGGCATGTATATCTCAACTATTTTTGTCGGTGTTCGTTTGCTGAATATTCTGGTGAGAACAAACCTATCACTTAACTTGTCACAGTAGCTCACTCTTTGTCCTACCTTCTTATTCATAACGAATCCCACTCCCTTTATGCAATTTCCTGCTGCTGTTGATATAACCCTTTACCCATCTGACAAGAAATCCTTGTCTTTTTTCCATTTCACTTCACTGACGTCAACTGTATTTATAGGATTTCCCTATTCATTTCTCTGTTCATTATCAAGGATCAATTCGGAGACTAAGTGTCTTCCGGTTCATTTTACCCGTAATGTATCTACAGGGTTATTTTCTAAGTTGTTCCCCTAAAATATTTCTACAACCCTATAACGTAATTCTATTTTCAGCCATATTAACTGCGAGAAAGGTGACACTAAACGAAACATAGTCTCTTTCCATTCATATATTAATTATAGAGACACAGGTGTCAACTTTTTTTAAATAGAACTGTAGTAATTTATGCCACTAGTATCGTAATTCTAAAAGAGACGAATTCAACGGCGTTTCTCTCTACAAAATAAGCTGTTTGCCTATCACGCCAGCTGTAATGACGCCCTTCGCGTTCTGGGACACGACCGTGTCGATATCTGGCAGTGAGCAGAGATGCTTTTTGCGCCGCTTTCAGTCCATTAACGCAGCGGCGGTCGTTGACTCCAGACGCCTCGTGCTCTTCGCAACGCTTCGGCCTTGGTATCGATTGCGCGCCATCCTCGATATTCCGGTCGTTACAGCTACACTCGCCGTTGCTCATGGTTAGCCGAAGCTCTTCGCGTGTAGAGTAGCTTGTGACCGCAATGCGTGGCGCAATTTATGGCGCTATTTATTACAGAGAACAGTGAATGTGCATTTCCCTTTACGGGTCCGAAGGAAGAATTGAAAGAAATGTGATTTATGGTTAGATTAAAATTTCTCGGACTTTGTAATATATCACATCACCCCTCTTTCCGTTTAGTTTCGTTGTTTTATGTAGCGATGTAATCTTTTTCCTCGTCAGGTATACCTTACTATTGATCAGGCTCCCAACTGAGCAAGTTTATCTGCCGTTTCATTTTCAGTTGTTGAAGTAAAAGAAAAGTGGGTGACGCGGACCAAACTTGTCTCCCACTGGCGGATGTTGAACTGAGCGGAGGTAACCGAGACAAATTCACTCACATTTTGTTAATAGTTTAATTAAGTAAAAGATGAGACTCAAAACACCTTGGTGTGCACTACTTTAATTAAGAAACTTGTCAATTATTTTACAATTACGTTATTAGAAGGACAGTAGAAGAAAGCACATCCATCTAAGAAACCAAATATTTCTTCCGACAGTCCCACACAATATGGTACGAGAACTGGCAGTGGAAGCTTTTTTAATGTAGATTTTTGGACAACATGGTTGTGGAGAGAAGCAGCGATTAGTATGATTAATCAATAATTCAAAAACAGTCTTAATCACATTTATTATTATTATATCGCCAACCGGTTTCAACCCGACGTAGGGGTCATCTACTGGGCGTTTACACCATTGGTTGATTGCTGGTGGTGTCTCTCCTGTCTACATAACGGCAGGAAACTATGTTATATAGACAGGAGTGACACCATCAGCAGTCGACCAATGGTGTAAACGCCCAGAAGATGACCCCTACGTCGGGTTGAAACCGGTCGGCGGTAAAATAATAATAATAAATGCGATTAAGACTATTTTTGAATTATTATTTATTTTTTAATGAAAATTCTCTTATTTTTCGACGTAGTCACCTTTTAGGTTGGTTGATTCGTTGGTTGATTAGGGTGAAGGGGACCAAACAGCGACGTCAGCGGTCCCATCGGATTAGGGAAGGATGGGGAAGGAAGTCGGCTGTGTCCATTCAAAGGATCCATCCCGGCATTTGCCCGAAGTGATTTAGGCAAATCACGGAAAAGCTAACTAAATCAGAATGGCCGGACGCGGATTTTAACCGTCGTCCTCCCGAGTGCGAGTCCAGTGTGCTAACCACTGCGCCACCTCGCTCGGTCCTTTTAGGTCGACGTTTCTTCAGTGCCAGAATGTGGCATGACAATTATTTATCTGTCTGTGTCTCAAATCCCGTAAGTGATATCACTAGATATTACACTTCCAAGGGACGTACGTGACCTCATACGGTCAGAACTACACGAAAACGTTTTTAGAATATAAATCGCTTATCTCAGAAATTGATGATGGTCGAAGTAGAGAGGATATAAAATGTAGATGCCAATGGCAAGGAAAGCATTTCTGAAGAAGAAGTGTCAGGAAGTGTCAGGAAGTCGTTTCTTAAAGTATTTGTATGGAGTGTAGCCATGTATGGAAGTGAAACATGGACGATAAATAGTTTGGACAAGAAGAGAATAGAAGCTTTCGAAAAGTGGTGCTACAGAAGAATGCTGAAGATTAGATGGGTAGATCACATAACTAATGAGGAGATATTCAATAGAATTGGGGAGAAGAGGAGTTTGTGGCACAACTTGACTAGAAGAAGGGATCGGTTGATAGGACATATTCTGAGGCATCAAGGGATCACCAATTTGGTATTGGAGGGCAGCGTGGAGGGTAAAAATCATAGAAGGAGACCAAGAGATGAATGCACAAAGCAGATTCAGAAGCATGTTGGTTGCAGTAGGTACTGGGAGATGAAGAAGCTCGCACAGGATAGAGTAGCATGGAGAGCTGCATCAAACCAGTCTCAGGACTGAAGACCACAACAACAACATCTCCGAAACAGTGGTACCAATCATTAACATGCAAAACTGCACATGTTGCCGTGACATGAAGTTCTAAGAGAGGGACATTGATAATGCAAACAAACATAATACTGATATACTTGTATATCATGCTCAAGATATTGCTATCGAATCCTAGAAAAAACTGTCAACTTGTTCATGTGTTCTTCTTTAGGGAGTGCAAACTATACATGTGAAGAATCTTTGATTTTATAAGATAACAATGTGAAAAACCACAAGTAAAGTTATACGATTGTCATCATCAAAACTCCCTCTGTGCTATGCAATCAACTTTGTGGACCGGAATTACCATACGCCTGGCAAAAGGCAGGTTGACGTTGACATTGACGTACGAATATCATCATTTCAAAAACTAATTTGATTGACGTTTGATATTGGACTACTTGAATGCAGAAGATGTTGAATGTGAAAAAGTGACTTTTAGTTAGATGTGCACACTTCTCTGTTTCACTTTGATTCGAACACTTCATCTGCCTCACATCTGCATTTCGAAGACAACGGCGATGCAAGACTACCAGGTCCGTAGGAAAAGTTTGTTATTGAGATGGTGTAATTATTTTAAGCGGAGGCGGTATAACAATAAGTCACGATATTGAAATATCTTGTTTCTTCACATTGCCGGAATTCCTGTCTTAGACTAAATGGTGGTAAGACGCGCAGCTTTGCTTGTGAGTGGCTCATGCCACTGTTTTTGGGATGAGCGATTTATATTCTGAGCACATTTCTCAGCTGTTCGGAGCGTTCGTGGTCACGCAGTTCCCTTGTAAGTGGCCAAGACTCATTGGAACGCGTTGGATGTGGTGACGACCGTCGGCCACTTAAGCCTAAGCGGTTCATGTGTCTCCCTATAGTTCTGGTGAAAACGGATTCCCAAAGACCCATAGTCAAATCGGAAGCGACCTGATTCACAAGAGACCGGCGATCGTTCCGCATGGCTCTGGACAGGCGAATTGACGTCCGCTCTTCAGACACCTGTGGACGTCCTACGCAGTGGTTTAAACGCATGAAAATAATGTCTTTGCGACACTGAGACCCAACGTAGATATAACTGACATCGAAAAATCTAATTGTTGTGTAATTTTCGATATGGTGCCTTGTATCATACACTACGTGCGCTATGTGCCTTCCTGTAACGGACTGCTCAGAGAAAGTGGACAAAATGGTTCCTTACGGCGCACCTTGCTGCAACATTCGGTCGTCATACGCGCCACATTTTTAAATGATATATCGCTTCACTGTGATTTTTAGCCACTCACACGTCAGTTTACTTCTGTGTTTACAAGGACATATCGACTACACCTGGCGATATAACACACCAGATTAGATCGTCCTGTACAGGGCATTTCTCCGCAAATGCTACGTAATTCGCAGAGATCAATGCACACTGCAGATAACAGGCATTACACGGAACTCACAAAGTGTCCGTGCCGCTTGTAATTAGGTGTACGTCGCTCAGAGAATGTAATTAGGATCTTTCAAGAATTTCTAGAAACCTGCAGGGAACAACATGGCGATGTGAATCACCTCTGGTGTCAGTTCCGCAGTGAACAGAGGCAATAGTCTGTGTAATACGTAGTGCTTATTTCTGTTAAATATCTGTTCCGTTGCTGTTGGAATCACCTTGGAGTGTAAATTTCTGACCACAAGTCTGCATTTACATTATACAGACTCTTTCCGTAAGAGCGTGGAAACATTTAACAGGATGTAGAGGCACTGAACAATTTGAGGTGGAGAACCTGTGGTCAGAGAAGCCATCTTAAGGAGATAATAGGAATAAAATCACATGACTGTGTACTTTTTATTTACATTATTTACAGTTAACGGCAATTACCATCATTGTCACAATGAACGTACCATTTGTACTGCATCTTACAAAATGTGCTGAAGCTGACAGCCATCAACCTCAATGCAAGCGTGACACGGCGAACAAGATCCTGACGCACCCTGACAAATACGCCTGGTGTGTTTCGAATCGTATCACAGGCAGCTACAATTCTGGCAACTAATTCCATCTCATAGATAGGTGACTTTAGATATCCCAGCAGGGAATATTCAAGGGGATTCAGGTCAGGTAACCTGGCAGGCCATGGAATAGGAGCTCCCGTTCCAATCCACCTACAACAATCAGTTTCATCCCTCACCATTGGTCAGAGGCTAGAAGCAGCCGGACTATGGAATTGTCGTCCTACGAGTATGTTGACCTTAACGCCACAACGTAAGTGGCTGAGTTTGGAGTGTGCCGTGATTGGGATGCATGGACTACTCATCAACAGCATCTCATTGCGTTCAGCGATGAATTGCGATTCTGCACATCTCCAGATGGCCATAATCGGCGACTACGGTGGCGACATGGGGGAAGGTCCCATTCATCCATTGTTTTGGAGAGGAAAACGATGTTATTTCTGGTGCCGTGATCTGGGGTGTCGTCGGGTATGACTTAAGGTGGCGGCTATTAGTGACTGAGGAAACTCTCACGGCACATCGGTAGATCACGGATGTCCTGCGGCCTCACGTGATACCTCTCATGTGAAACTCTCACGGCACACTGTTACATCACGAATATCCTGCGGTCTCACGTGTTAACCCTCATGTGAAACACTCACAGCACACCGGTACATGACGGATATCCTGCGGTCTCAGGAGTTACCTCTCATGCGAAACTCTCATGGCACACAGATACATCACGGATATCCTGCGGTCTCACGTGTTACCTCTCATGCGAAACTCTCACGCCACACCGGTACATCACGGATATCCTGCGGTCTCACGTGATACCTCTCATGCGAAACTCTCACGGCACACTGGTACATCATGGATATCCTGCGGTCTCACGTGTTACCTCTCATGCGAAACTCTCACGGCACACAGATACATCATGGATATCCTGCGATCTCACGTGTTACCTCTCATGCGAAACTCTCACGGCACACTGGTACATCACGGATATCCTGTGATCTCACGTGTTACCTCTCATGCGAAACTCTCACGGCACACTGGTACATCATGGATATCCTGTGGTCTCACGTGTTATCTCTCATGCGAAACTCTCACGGCACACAGATACATCACGGATATCCTGCGAACTCACGTGTTACCTCTCATGCGAAACTCTCACGACACACTGGTACATCACAGATATCCTGTGGGCTCACGTGTTACCTCTCATGCGAAACTCTCACGACACACTGGTACATCACGGATAACCTGTGGTCTCACGTGTTACCTCTCATGCGAAACTCTCATGGCACACAGATACATCACGGATTTCCTGCGATCTCACGCGTTACCTCTCATTCGAAACTCTCACGACACACTGGTACATCATGGATATCCTGCGATCTCATGTGTTACCTCTCATGCAACAGTCTCATGGGGCAAAGACAACTCTGCTATAAGCATGAGCAGTATCTCCAGGAACTGTCTGCTTGATGATGAGGTACTCACGTCGGCAACAAGATACCCAGATCTGGCCCCGATAGAACGTGGTTCGGACCATCTCGAACGTCAATTCTGATCCAGTGCCAGTCTAGGATACCAAGCAGTTGTGGGTTCAAATGGTTCAAATGGCTCTGAGCACTATGCGACTTAACTTCTGAGGTCATCAGTCGCCGAGAACTTAGAACTAATTAAACCTAACTAACCTAAGGACATCACACACATCCATGCCCGAGGCAGCGGTCGCTCGGTTCCAGACTGTAGCGCCTAGAACCGCACGGCCACTCCGGCCGGCAGTTGTGGGTAACTTGCCTCAGGAGGGGAACGATTTTATGACAACCTTCCCAATTGAATTAGAGCATGCATCCAGGCCAGATGGGGTGCAATATCATAGTGATATGTGGGGTCATACCGTCATATATAAATTGGACTTCAATACGTAAATCACTGAAATAATATTACATAACTTCTCAACGAATGAAGTTTCAGTTCGTTTCCTCTTCCCCTTCTGGGTGCTTCACTTTTTTTGCCAGACAGTGTATTTCACACATGACAATGCAAGAGACCACGCAGTCAACAAATCTATGATAGTATTATAAAAAGTTTTTAACAAGAGGACAGTACTGCGCCAGCGTCATCGAAAGCTGGAGCCACTAAAGTGCCAAATGATGGAGTTAAGCTTCAATATATGACCGTTAAAAACAGCGCTGTTAATGGGTAAAATATTTGTTGATAAATCAAGTGGATCTAAACCTCGCTCCCAGATTTCACTACATTTAGCTCGCTACAAGCCGTAGTGTAGCATTTCCTGGTATAACCACTGCTATCTCTGCATAAACCACAGAAAAATCCATGCACTAATCTTAGGGAGGACCGCCCAGGCTTTTCTTCCCCGAGATTCTTACCTCGCAATCCACAACCGTCCAGTCACCCTCTAAAGCTAGATCAGCTCCTCACCTGAAATCCCCACCTACTAATCATCGAGAAGAAAGCCCAATGAACTGAAACAACCAACAAGTCGCATGTGTAAACTAAATCCCCCAACTATTCCGCATACCTATAAAATATTCATCCGCTCCATTTTTAACCACGCCACTGTTGGATGGCCCTTGTCCATCCAAAATTTTACGATTTCTTCCAAATCCTTAAGTGTCGCGGACTCTACAACACCTTCCCTTAAGCTCTTGAGACCATGAAGTCTGCCCAATCTTCGAGAACCCTGACCTACTGCGGTGTCTCTGTCAACATGTTTCACTTTCCCTCCACCCCCATGCATTCCGTATCCTTTCCCAACCGAATTACAGTCGATCCCTCTCCCGTCCCTCCAGCTATAGCTTTATAGTACCTATCCAGTCCCAAATGATGGCTCCCAATCGCTCATTCCTCGTTAAACTGGCATCTCACTGCGATCCTGACGCCTGTATTCCAGTATCAGTTCCTTCTCCAAGACATACCTCATCCTTTTCCCTCCAAAATACTTCCCAATAGCTCCCACATTCCAATGCTCACTCACTGTACTATGAGTGTACATCATCCTCACGATTTTGTCGATTCACATCACCATCATATTTTCATAAACATCATGATCTAGATATTAACTTCATAAATGTTGTACTTTAATCTGAGATTTTAAGTATCTGAGGATGAAGAGCACCGACATGGGCACTACCAGTCCACCCTCCTCCATTCAACAGGAGGCGATGGGTGCCACGCGGTGGGGAAGGGGGAGGAGGAAGACGGGAAGAGCTGAGTACTACTAATGGAAATAATACCTGAAGCTTGGATGCCAATAGCATAGTCAAAGGCTCTATAACTCGACTTTTACATAAGAGCATGATAGCAACCTATTAAACATCGCATACTTGTATGCTTTCGATTATTATATTGAAACCTGCGCAAAGAAGAATTTAAAGTTTACTTATAATTAAAAAAGTTCAGGTACAGAGGAGGCAAAATAAAGCTGGTCCAGAAAATAACGTAATGCGTCTTAAGGTAGGTAACCCAGCTCACATCATACTTCCCGAGATAGATAAAGTAACATAAAATGTTAACTACTCGGTGGAAATGAATTAGTAAGTGTGGGAGCGAGTGCCAGAGATCTATCAGTCGTGCTCAGAGAGTTGGACGTCACATTGTAACGTTGTTGCTTTAAGTTGCTATGAAAGCGGTGCTGATAGACAATAAAAGCGGGTTAAAAGCTGTGAGCTGTCTGGGGAAGTTAACCTTGCATTACTGCGCAACTGTTTCACCAGGTATGCAGTCTAGCTCACCAAATTCCCAACCAGACTAACATTAATTATAATCTTTTAATAGTCATATGACAACCGGTGATATATATATATATATATATATATATATATATATATATATATATATATATAAGAGAATTTAAATAAAAAGGAATAAATCAGTTTATATTTGGAAATTTATTTTAACATTGATCATTGAAATTTCAGCATATTAAACTTGATTCATAACTAAACGGGTGCCTTATTTAGGATTGTGAAAATGTGAGATTGTAATCTTATGGAACACATAAAATATGGAGCCAAGATTGGGAGACTGCATACAACACTGCATTCATAAAATAACACACGAAGAGCGTTGAAACATATGCAAGAGGAAATTAACCACAACCAACCGATTCAATTTTCTCCCAAAGAAGTTACGTTTGTAGCACAATCCTGTCTGTCATGAAATTACCACACACTGGTATACTAAATTCATACTAACTCTCTGTGAAATCTTCCTGAAAAGAATAGCTGAGGGCTACTTTGATGTGTACACTACATGCTTCACGTGGTCAACTTGGTTTACACAAAGAGTGTAACTCCACAATAATTTTGATAATTAAAATAAATTACATCGAAACGCAATTTACAAAAGAAAAACCTTGAACTGGTTACTATCGTCTTACTATTAACCTGATGGGTCAAACAATTGTATAAGCACGTGGTACTGGTCTCACAAAGTACACCCCACGTGGGTTGAACATAAAGAAAAGTTGCTATATTGAAAAATATTGTCAAGACGAGACGTTATAACCTCACGCACATTCGCATTGAAGATTGATGATGCTAGTTAGAGTTGCTGATCAACACGTGGTTCCACTTTACTCATAAAGTAGTGACAAAGCAACTACCGGAATATATTCTGAACTTCACACTCGAATTACACTGTGTTGCAATTTAAGATAACATTAGATATTTTAGAGCTAAACCTGAAATAAAGGTGATTAAATTTTCAGTTAGACTGAACTTAAGAAATCCATTGTCCTACGGACTTAGCAGACACGCGCTTAGCCGGAGATCTTACCACTTCAGACGCTCGCCACGGACAGACTGCCGTGGTCCCCTCCTGAGGGAAGCTCACAAATACAAACGGAAGTGGCCAGAGGGGCAGCTTCCTATACCAACATGACAAGGGACGGACAGGACCATACTAAGAATAGAAACCTCTCTGATTTTAGAAAGCGTAGCTACCTGTTCCGACGTTGGTCCTACTGTTCTCTAGCAGACAGGCTTGTCTGCTACCCTCAAGCATGCAACTAGAAATACATTTGCTCATTCATCTTCTCACACAGAAGGGAAGGGGGATGACAGTATCTTATCATATACAGTATATAAAAGAAAGTGGATGTAGGTTCCGTATGAGACTGTGTGACATGAATTACATATAAACTGTGTTTTAAAGTGTAGTAGTGTGACAGATCGTTCTTGTTTATGTGTAAAAGTAACACGTTCCACTACTCAGTCTCCTCCCAGATAGTCAGGAACGCCACAGTAAATTTAGAAGAGGAATTTATGCCGTAAATGACAACAGATTTGAGAAATTAACATGAAAGGAATCCAACAGAGACCTTTCAACATGACGTGAGAGCGTGACCGCAGCACCAAATAGGTCCGGTCTCGGAAAGCGAGGCAATTGAAGTAACGAGGTGAGACAGTGCGTATCAACCAGCAAGCAGCTACAGTCCACTGTGGTGGTGTTCTTCACTACAACATGACCCCGAGGTAACCTTTGGATGACTTCACACGGGGAAGAATCACCGGGAAACTGGAAGAAGGACGAAATGTGACGAGTGGGGCCCAGGAGTTTGCTATTGCTAACAGCATTGTTTGACGCGCAATAGCGATGGACCCATTCGAGAGGCGCTGATGACCAAGGGAGAGGAGGTGGTAGACCATAGTCAACTACAGAAGCAGATGACCGCTACGTTATGCAAAAGGCAAGAATCGAATCAATCTGTTGGTCCATCATGGACAGGGGACATCGGCTGATTAAGTAACTGTCAATGTCAATGAAATTCACCAACAGTCGTGTATCTTAAGATGTTATTTTTATTTTATTTTGAAGGCGATCAGTTTCAGAATTTCTCTATGCCATCTTCAGACCCCATATGCATCTCTCCAAATAAACGAAAATGTCGTATAGAGCCTCAAATCTCTTGACGTGATGAATTCAGTCGTTACACTAGTGCTAGTCACCACGTACGAAAATTTATGGCTCTATGTGACATTTTCGTTTATTTGGAGAGATGCATCTTGGGCCTGAAGATGGCATCGTGAAATGCTGAAAGTGGTAGGCTTCAAAATAATATAAAGTAACATCTTAAGATACACGGCTGTTAGTCAATTTTATTGACATTGACAGAATCGAGTCATGTCAAACAGTGGATGCAAGTGCAACCACATTCAACTGGACTGCAAAGGAAACACGCTATCTCAAGATCCACAGTGACACGGCAACTGTGTGGGTGGGGTTGAGGGGGAGGGGTGGAGGGAGAGGAGGTCTCTTCGTCCGGCGAGCAGTAAATTATATTCTGTTGACAACCCGCTCATCGGCGGCAACGTTTGCGGTTTTGGAAAGAGTGTAAGGACTGAACCAATAAGGAGTGGAGTCACATACTCTTCTGTGATGTGAGTTGACTGAGTAGTGATTCTACATGTGCTGTCATATTGCGTGAGCTGTGAACATTTAATGTACCCAGAAAGACTGTCGAACAAGATAGTCCAGGTGATACGGCATGGGGGACACCATGTTACATCGGAATCCTGACCTTCAAATCTTTGAACGCAGCACGCTCACCGGTCAGTGTTGTTGTGACACTGTACTACTTCTCCATTTCCAATTTTTATGTACAAAGGAGCTTGATGACAGCGCAGAGTGTCACGCAAACCGGTCAAATTTGAAAATAGATTTAAACACACGACTGAAAGTGTTACCATTAATTCTCATACTCCCTGCGAGCACATTTTACAGATTGAAACACTGAATTTACAGACTGAAGGTAGCAGGTTTTACCGTTACCGAGGAGCTGCAAATGATCTTCTGTTTGACAACGTTTATGTGTGTCTAAATATTAGGAACTGAATGGTAAGAGTCATTGCATATCAGGGAGCATTCACCTTGACTTCATTTTAACAAATGTTCTTTGTATGTATGATCCAAGTTTCCTCGAGCTATAATGCGAAAAATTACATTCATCTTTAAGTTTTGCATAACAGTCTGTTTTCCACCCTAGTTTTATTTTGATATTCTTTCGTGTTGGTCGATGCAACGGTAATTGTAGCCAAACGATAAGATAAATCAGAATGGCAGCAACTGGATTTACGGTCCTTTCTTTTCGCATCCGAGACATTACATTGACCATCGCGCCTCTTCCCTCGCTGCCCGTCACCCCACGTGGTTAACGTTGTGTCATACAGCTCGACTGGTAGATTTACAGTTCAAAGTGACGAACGCTGCGAGCCATTGCTGCTGGACAAACTGAACGGCGTTTGCTTTCCACTGAAACAACGCCGTCTATGATCTATGCCCCCGGCTCGGATTCCGTAGTGGCGAATCGGGAACAGTCCTATTCAAACAGAGAGAATACCGAGAAGGGCTCACAAATCGCACCAAATAGAGCCCATCAGCGCACTCCATAACAGAGAAGATAATCGCTTGCGCTCTACTGGTGTCGTATGTGACAAAGCAACACCAGAACTTTGTGGATGTAATTCCGCATACCAATTATATGAAGATGATGAAATACGCTATTTTATGTGAGAGGCTGCTGAGAAACCGCAGTCGCAGCTGCATGACTATCTAATGAACACATATTTGCTGACGAATAAACGCCTTTGCAATCATTTCTCTGATTATATGCCGAGGTTTAATCGCAAGGAAATTATTCAGTAGAGATGCAAAGTTAAAATTAGAAGCTAGATAAGTGCTGAGAGTAGATATGGTGGTTCTAAGTCGTGTGACTGAACAAAGTAGCGAATTTCCGTCATAGAATGTAACTATTGTCTATTTTGCGTTATTGACGAATTTCATACATTATGATCTGAGACCACAGATGCGATAGTTCGCGCATGACGTCATTGTGTCCAAACTAACATCTCTATCAGTTGACTAGGGGCGGCATCCAATAAATGTAGACGTCTTCCGGAGTAGTGTTTAATACATTTTGATGACGGCAATTCTAGTACAGGATTATTTATTACAACGGTGAAATATTAAACAACTTTTACTTGCACAGACCACTGACAGGTACATGTGAGGAAGTAATATTCCTTTCAGTTTGCAAAACTGTTGTATAAAGCGAAAAAAAAAGACATTGCGAGCACATTTTACAGATTGAGACAGTGAATTTACAGACTGAAGGTAGCAGGTTTTACCGTTACCGAGGAGCTACAAATGATCTTCTGTTTGACAACGTTTATGTGTGTCTAAATATTAGGAACTGAATGGTAAGAGTCATTGCATAACAATCTCGGAAAAATACGTTATTCGCCAGATATAAAGTCAATGAATGACGAAGACTTTTATATGACGGAATGTTAAAGTCTAGCACACTACAAGCCTTTACTCTTTAATCAATCTTTTTAATATACATTACTGGCCATTATAATTGCTACACCACGAAGATGACGTGCTACAGACGCGAAATTTAACCGACAGGAAGAAGATGCTGTGACATGCAATTCATTAGCTTTTCAGAGCATTCACACGAGGTTGGCGCCGGTGGCGACACCTGCAACGTGCTGACATGAGGAAAGTTTCCAACCGCTTTCTCATACACAAACAGTAGTTAACCAGCGTTGCCTGGTGAAACGTTGTTGTGATACCTCGTGTGAAGAGGACAAATGAGTACCATCATGTTTCCGACTTTGATAAAGGTCGGATTGTAGCCTATCGCGATTGCGGTTTATCGTATCGCGACATTGCTGCTCGCGTTGGTCGAGATCAAATTACTGTTAGCAGAATATGGAATCGGTGGGTTCAGGAGGGTAATACGGAACGCCGAGCTGGATCCCAACGACCGCGTATCACCAGAAGTCGAGATGACAGGCATCTTATCCGCATTGCTGTAACGGATCGTGCAGCCACGTCTCGATCCCTGAGCCAACAGATTGCGACGTTTGCTAGGCAACAACCATCTACACGAACAGTTCGACGACGTTTGCACCAGCGTGGACTGTCAGCTCGGAGACCATGGCTGCGGTTACCCTTGACGCTGCATCACAGACAGGAGCGCCTGTGATGGTGTACTCAACGACGAAGCTGGGTGCACGAATGGCAAAACGTCATTTTTTCGGAAGAATCCAGGTTCTGTTCACAGCATCATGATGGTAGCATCCGTGTTTGTGCGACATCGCGGTGAACGCACATTGGAAGCGTGTATTTGTCATCGACATACTGATGGTAGGGGGTGCCATTGGTTACACGTGTCGGTCACGTTTTGTTCGCGTTGACGGCACTTTGAACAGTGGACGTCACATTTCAGATGTGTTACGACCCGTTCTCTACTCTTCATTCCATCCCTGCGAAACCGTACATTTCAGCAGGATAACGCACTACCGCATGTTGCAGGTCCTGTACGGGCCTTTGTGGATACAGAAAATGTTCGACTGCTGCCCTGGCCAGCACATTCTCCAGATCTCTCACCAATTGAAAACGTCTGGTCAATGGTGACCGAGCAACTGGCTCGTCACAATACGCCAGTCACTACTCTTGATGAACTGTGTTATCGTGTTGAAGCTGCATGGGCAGCTGCTGTAGCTGTACACGACATCCAAGCTCTGTTTGACTAATGCCCAGGCGTATCAAGGCCGTTATTACGGTCAGAGGTGGTTGTTCTGGGTGCTGATTTCTCAGGATCTATGCGCCCAATATGCGTGAAAATGTAATCACATGTGAGTTCTAGTATAATATATTTGTGCAATGAATACCCGTTTCTCATCTGCATTTCTTCTTGGCGCAGCAATTTTAATGGCCAGTAGTGTACTATAGACTGAGGTGACCAAAGCATGGTACAGCGATATCCTCATATACAGATGGCCATAGTATCCCATACACAAGGTATGAAAGGCCAGTGCACTGATGGAGGTGTTATTTGTAATCAGCTGATTCATGCGAGGCATTGCCTGACGTGATTATGGACGCACGACTGGAATTAACAGACTTTTAAAGCGGAAAGGTAGTTGGAGCTGGACGAATGGGACATTCCATTTCAGAATCGTTGGGGAATTCAATATTCTGTGATCCACAGTGTCAGGAGTGCCAAGGATACCACATTTTAGAAACTACGTCTCACCACGGACAACCCAGGGCCTACGGCCTTCACTTAACGACCGAGAGCAGCGGCGTCTGCGAAGAGTTGTCTGCACTAACAGACAAGCAACAGTGCGTGAAATAACCGCAGAAATCAATGTGGGAAGTACAACGAACGTATCCGTTAGGACAGCGTGGTGAAATCTGGCATTAATCGGATACGGCAGCAGTTGATCGACCCGAGCGCCTTTGTTAACAGCACATCGCCTGCTCCACTTCTGCTGGGCCCGCGACCTTTTCGGTTGGACTCAAAACGACAGGGAAGCCGTGGCTTGGTCAGATGAGTCGCGATTTCAGTTGGAGCTGATGGTGAGTGTAACGCAGACTCAATGAAGAAATGGTCCCAAGTTGTCAACGAGGCACTGTACAAGCTGGTTGTGTCTCCATAACGGTGTGAGCTATGTTTACATGGAATTGACTGGCTCCTCTGGAAGTTCGGCTACTTGGAAACCATTTGCAGCCGTTCATGGACGTCATATTCCCAAATAACGATGAAATTTTTGTGGATGACAAAGTGACATGTCGCAGGGCCACAGTTGTTCGCGATTGGTTTGAAGAAAATTCTGGATAGTTCTACTGAATGATTTGGCCACCCATATCGCCTGACATGAACGTTTATGGGACATAATCGAGAGGTCAGTTTGTGCCGAAAAGCCCGCCTGTGTGACCGAGCGGTTCTAGGCGCTTCAGTCTAGAACCGCGCGACCGCTACCTCGGGCATGGATGTGTGTGACGTCCTTAGGTTGGTTTTGTTTAAGTAGTTCTAAGTTATAGGGGACTGATGACCATAGTGCTCAGAGCCATTTGAACCATTTTTTGTGCCGAAAATCCTTCAACGGCAACACTACCGCAATTTCGATGGCTATAGAGGTAGAATGACCCAGTATTTGTGCAGGAGACGTCTAACGGCTTCTTGAGTCCGTGCCACGTCGAGCTGCTGCACTACACCGGGCAAATGGAGGTCAGATACTATGTTGCGAGATGTGCTCTGACTTTTGAAACTTAAGTGTACTTCTTGATACTGTTTCGGTACCGGTACTAGATTAAGCAAAACTCATAAAATATTAACCCTTACTTTGTGCAAGAAGCGGATGTTATAGATAGAAACGAAAAAATGCTCACTTATTATTGGGGAACCGTCACATAACTAAATGCTTCCTGCCAAGCTCATATTTCGTCTTCCACACAACGTCTGAAGTATTGATCCACAGCGCAGTGGACAACGGCGCTCAGGTAGATGCCCTGTTCCTTGACTTCTGTATGGCACTTGACACCGTCCCGCGTTGCCGTTTAATGAAAAAGATACGAGCTTACTGACAAGGGAACCTCTCCATCGCACCCCCCCCCCCCCCCTCAGATTTAGTTATAAGTTGGCACAGTGGATAGGCCTTGAAAAACTAAACACACATCAATCGAGAAAACAGGAAGAAGTTGTGTGGAGCTATGAAAAAATGAGCAAAATATATAAACTGAGTAGTCCATGCGGAAGATAGGCAACATCAAGGAGGAAGAAGCACCGGAGCGTTGTGGTCCCGTGGTTAGTGTGAGCAGCTGAGGAATGAGAGGTCCTTGGTTAAAGTCACCCCTGGAGTGAAAAGTTTAATTTTTTATTTTCAGTTTATGTGACAAACTATTATGTTTTCATCAGTTTTTTGGGAGTGATTATCACATCCACAAGAAAACCTTCATCAGTTTTTTGGGAGTGATTATCACATCCACAAGAAAATCGAAATCGGGCAAGGTGGAAGAATCTTTTTACCCATTCGCCAAGTGTACAAGTTAGGTGGGTCGACAACATATTCCTGTCATGTGACGCACATGCCGTCATCAGTGTCGTATAGAATATATCAGACGTGTTTTTCTGTGGAGGAATCGGTTGACCTATGTTTTCGGTTCCCATTGGAGAGGCACGTCCTTTCGTCTACTAATCGCACGGTTTTGCGGTGCGGTCGCAAAACAGACACTAAACTTATTACGGTGAACAGTGACGTCAATGAACGAACGGACAGATCATAACTTCACGAAAATAAAGAAAGTAAATTTTTCACTCGAGGGAAGACTTGAACCAAGGACCTCTCACTCCGTAGCTGCTCATGCCAACCACGGGACCACGGCGATACTTCGCTTACGCTCTCCTTGATGTTGTCTATGTTTGACATGGACTACTCAGTTTGTATATTTTGCTTAATTTTTCATAGTTCCACACAACTTCTTCCTGTTTTCTCGATTGATCTTTGTTCAGTTTTTCAAGGCCTATCCACTGTGCGAACTTATAACTAAACCTAAGGGGGGTGCGATGGGGAGATTCCCTTGTGAGTATCGGAACAGACCTGCGATTGTATCCTTGCAGATAGAAGTCAACACGTCGCTCTTAACGGAACTACATCGACACATGTAAAGTTAATATCCGGAGCACCACGGGAAAGAGTGATAGAATCGTTGCTGTTTACAATACATATATAAACTATCTAATAGAAAGCGTCGGATGCTGTTTAAGCCTATTCACAGATGATGAAGTTGTCTATAGCAACGTAGCAACGCCAGAAGATAGTAAGAATTTGCAGAACGACCTGCAGAGAATTAATCAATGGTACGGGACCTGGTGGATGACCCTGAACGTAAATAAATGAAACATATTGCGCATATATAGGAAAAGTAATCCACTATTGTAGAGCTACACTATTGATGACAAACAGCTGGAGACAGGGTCTGCCATAAAATATGTAGGCGTAACTATCCAGAGCGCCCTTAAGTGGAATGACCATATAAAACAGGTAGTGGAAAAAGCAGAGACCAGGCTCCGATTCATCGGAAGAATCTTGAATAAATGTAACTCACCCACGAAAGAAGTGGTTTATAAGGCGCTTGTTTGCCCGATACTGTTCATCTATCTGGGATCCCCATCAGATAGGACACGTAGAGAAGATCTAAGATCCAAAAATGGTAGTAGTATTTCGAAGTAATAGTTAGTTAAAATTTTACACATAGTAGATATTCGAAATAGAGTAACGGAAAGTAGTACAAAGGGAATCCAAGGAAGACATAACAGAGCTGCGTTTTGTTTTGAATGTAATATATAAACCAATGTGCAGCATAGTCAGGTCTCTTGAGTTTTTGTTTCCAGCGGTGGGCAGTGTGTTCGCACCTCTTCCGTGGTAGTCGGAATTTTGAAGCCTAATTAAATTGCGTTCTTAGAACTGGATTAGACATTGGAGTGCTGGAGAACAGATTATTTTGGGATAAATTCAGAGACGGAGTCAATTATAGGTGATTGGGTGTACGAACACTGATATTCAAGTGAATGGTGATTGTAAGTCTTCAACGAAACGCTATGATCGTATGCTTATGATTGTGAAGAGATTTATCGGCAATACGGAAACTAGAGTCTGGTCTAGGGGTAGCGTCTTTGATTCATAATCAAAACGTCTTCGGTCCCGGGTTCGATCCCCGCCACTGCCTAAATTTTGATAAATAATCAGCATTGGCGGCCGAAGACTTCCGGCATAAGAAGTCAGCTTCATTCTGCCAACGGCCTTGTCAAAGAGGGCGGAGGAGCGGATATAGGTTCAGCGCACTCTCTTGTCCTAGGGGTGGGAAATTGCCCCTAAAGGCGGAAGAATCAGCAATGATCAACGACATGAGGATGCAGAAGGCAATGGAAACCACTGCATTAAAGACACGTAACGTGTATCCACAGGACATGTGGCCTGTATTTGAAGAAGTGTCATGATGATCTCTCCATTGGCAAAAGATTCCGGAATAGTCCCCCATTCGGATCTCCGGGAGGGGACTGCCAAGGGGGAGGTTACCATGAGAAAAAGATTGAATAATCTACGAAAGGATAACGTTCTACGAGTCGGGGCGTGGAATGTCAGAAGCTTGAACGTGGTAGGGAAACTAGAAAATCTGAAAAGGGAAATGCAAAGGCTCAATCTAGATATAGAAGGGGTCAGTGAAGTGAAGTGGAAGGAACACGAGGATTTCTGGTCAGATGAGTATCGGGTAATATCAACAGCAGCAGAAAATGGTATAACAGGTGTAGGATTCGTTATGAATAGGAAGGTAGGGCAGAGGGTGTGTTACTGTGAACAGTTCAGTGACCGGCTTGTTCTAATCAGAATCGACAGCAGACCAACTCCGACAACGATAGTTCAGGTATACATGCCGACGTCGGAAGCTGAAGATGAACAGATAGAGAAAGTGTATGAGGATACTGAAAGGGTAATGCAGTATGTAAAGGGGGACGAAAATCTAATAGTCATGGGCGACTGGAATGCAGTTGTAGGGGAAGGAGTAGAAGAAAAGGTTACAGGAGAATATGGGCTTGGGACAAGGAATGAAAGAGGAGAAAGACTAATTGAGTTCTGTAACAAGTTTCAGCTAGTAATAGCGAATACCCTGTTCAAGAATCACAAGAGGAGGAGGTATACTTGGAAAAGGCCGGGAGATACGGGAAGATTTCAATTAGATTACATCATGGTCAGACAGAGATTCCGAAATCAGATACTGGATTGTAAGGCGTACCCAGGAGCAGATATAGACTCAGATCACAATATAGTAGTGATGAAGAGTAGGCTGAAGTTCAAGACATTAGTCAGGAAGAATCAATTCGCAAAGAAGTGGGATACGGAAGTACTAAGGAATGACGAGATACGTTTGAAGTTCTCTAACGCTATAGATACAGCAATAAGGAATAGCGCAGTAGGCAGTACAGTTGAAGAGGAATGGACATCTCTAAAAAGGGCCATCACAGAAGTTGGGAAGGAAAATGTTGTGGGTTGGCAGGAGAGCCAATACCGGGTACTAGAGGAAGCCGAAAGGCACGCGTTTTAGCTCACGCAGGCTGGCGTGAGGTCTGGAACAGGACAAGGAATTTAGAAAAACGGACGTAGCTGGTGAAATACTTGCTTTAATCCATAAATGATGAGCGTCGCTCTTGACGGTACATGTTTTACAGTATCAATAGTAACTGGTAATGGGGCCTTGCTAGATCGTAGCAAATGACGTAGCTGAAGGCTATGCTAACTATCGTCTCGGCAAATGAGAGCGTATTTTGTCAGTGAAACATCGCTAGCAAAGTCGGTTGTACAACTGGGGCGAGTGCTAGGAAGTCTCTCTAGACCTGCCGTGTGGCGGCGCTCGGTCTGCAATCACTGATAGTGGCGACACGCGGGTCCGACGTACACTAACGGACCGCGGCCGATTTAAAGGCTACCACCTAGCAAGTGTGGTGTCTGGCGGTGACACCACAGAAAACATAGGTACAAAGAAGGTAGCTGCGAAGAAACCATGGGTAACAGAAGAAATACTTCAGTTGATTGATGAAAAGAGGAAGTACAAACGCCCGCATCTCGTGGTCGTGCGGTAGCGTTCTCGCTTCCCACGCCCGGGTTCCCGGGTTCGATTCCCGGCGGGGTCAGGGATTTTCTCTGCCTCGTGATGGCTGGGTGTTGTGTGCTGTCCTTAGGTTAGTTAGGTTTAAGTAGTTCTAAGTTCTAGGGGACTGATGACCATAGATGTTAAGTCCCATAGTGCTCAGAGCCATTTGAACCATTTTTTTGAAGTACAAACATGTTCCGGGAAAATCAGGAATACAGAAATACAAGTCGCTGAGGAATGAAATAAATAGGAAGTAGAGGAAGCTAAGACGAAATGGCTCCAGGAGAAATGTGAAGACATCGAAAAAGATATGATTGTCGGAAGGACAGACTCAGCATACAGGGAAGTCAAAACAACCTTTGGTGACATTAAAAGCAACGGTGTTAACATTAAGAGTGCAACGGGAATTCCACTGTTAAATGCAGAGGAGAGAGCAGATAGGTGGAAAGAATACATCGAAAGCCTCTGTGAGGGTGAAGATTTGTCTGATGTGATGGAAGAAGAAACACGAGTCGATTTAGAAGAGATAGGGGATCCAGTATTAGAATCTGAATTTAAAAGAGCTTTGAAGGACTTACGGTCAAATAAGGCAGAAGGGATAGATAACATTCCATCAGAATTTCTAAAATCATTGGGGGAAGTGGCAAGAAAACGACTATTCACGTTGGTGTGTAGAATATATGAGTCTGGCGATATACCATCTGACTTTCGGAAAAGCATCATCCACACAATTCCGAAGACGGCAAGAGCTGACAAGTGCGAGAATTATCGCACAATCAGCTTAACAGCTCATGCATCGAAGCTGCTTACAAGAATAACATACAGAAGAATGGAAAAGAAAATTGAGAATGCGCTAGGTGACGATCAGTTTGGCTTTAGGAAAAGTAAAGGGACGAGAGAGGCAATTCTGACGTTACGGCTAATTATGGAAGTAACGCTAAAGAAAAATCAAGTCACTTTCATAGGATTTGTCGACCTGGAAAAAGCGTTCGACAATATAAAATGGGGCAAGCTGTTCGAGATTCTGAAAAAAGCAGGGGTAAGCTATAGGGAGAGACGGGTCAATACAATATGTACAACAACCAAGAGGGAATAATAAGAGTGGACGATCAAGAACGAAGTGCTCGTATGAAGAAGGGTGTAAGACAAGACTGTTGTACATCGAGGAAGCAATGATGGAAATAAAAGAAAGGTTCAGGAGTGGAATTAAAATACAAGGTGAAAGGATATCAATGACACGATTCGCTAATGACATTGCTATCCTGGGTGAAAGTGAAGAAGAATTAAATGATCTGCTGAACGGAATGAACAGTCTAATGAGTACACAGTATGGTTTGAGAGTAAATCGGAGAAAGACGAAGGTAATGAGAAGTAGTAGAAATGAAAACAACGAGAAACTTAACATCAGGATTGATGGTCACGAAGTCAATGAAGTTAAGGAATTCTGCTACCTAGGCAGTAAAATAACCAATGACGGACGGAGCAAGGAGGACATCAAATGCAGACTCGCTATGGCAAAAAAGGCATTTCTGGCCAAGAGAAGTCTACTAATATCAAATACCGGCCTTAATTTGAGGAAGAAATTTCTGAGGATGTATGTCTGGAGTACAGCATTGTATGGTAGTGAAACATGGACTGTGGGAAAACCGGAACGGAAGAGAATCGAAGCATTTGAGATGTGGTGCTATAGACGAATGTTGAAAATTAGGTGGACTGATAAGGTAAGGAATGAGGAGGTTCTACGCAGAATCGGAGAGGAAAGGAATATGTGGGAAACACTGATAAGGAGAAGGGACAGGATGATACGACATCTGCTAAGACATGAGGGAATGACTTTCATGGTACTAGAGGGAGCTGTAGAGGGCAAAAACTGTAAAGGAAGACAGAGATTGGAATACGTCAAGCAAATAATTGAGGACGTAGGTTGCAAGTGCTACTCTGAGATGAAGAGGTTAGCATAGGAAAGGAATTCGTGGCGGGCCGCATCAAACCATTCAGTAGACACAAAAAAAAAAAAAAAAAAAAAAAAAAAAACGGATACTTTTATGTTGAATTAGGACTTTATTCGCTGTATGTGAATTATTAAAGAGTATCGGGACTGAAAATAGTCTGGACCCTATCACACTAGTATCTTTGCCCCTCGTTGTCAAGGTGATACCGCTAATAAACGAGAAGTGAAAAGTAGTGCCCGTTAAAAGACAAAACTTGTGCTGAACAGACATTGAAAGGATTCGAACCTATAATTAATATCGTGTCGTGAGGATTGAGAAGCTTAGATATTGTAAGGCCCAGAGATATATTTAAAATTTATCGGACATTAATGGCAAGGACAGGTTCATAGGAAAGCATATACGAAGGAATGTAGTACTGACTGACGGTTACCATACGGAAACAATACACACTAGGATCAACTCCCCCAGTGTCATCTCTGATTAATTTAAGAAATTAAGCCGCGCGGGATTAGCCGAGCGGTCTGGGGCACTGCAGTCATGTAGGTGCGGTTGCTCCCGGCGGAGGTTCGAGTCCTCCCTCAGGCATGGGTGTGTGTGTTTGTTAAGTTAGGTTAAGTAGTGTTTAATCTTAGCGACTGATGACCTTAGCAGTAAAGTCCCGTAAGATTTCACACACATTTGAAACATTCCCAGTGTTTACTACATTCATAATCAGCTAGTACATAGACAATAATATGTGTGAACATTCAAGGGTTATTGAAGGAAGCTAATAAACCTTTTTACAAACAGATTTAACAGGATTCAACGATTGCCTATAGACTGCTTAAGTAACTAAATCAAAGTACTCATGGAAACAAATTAGTAAAAATAGACTGGAACTTAACTGATATCTCACTCCAGAGTAATAAAAAAAAAAAAACTGTCTTTGGATCCGTCATGGTTGAGAGTGTATGAAATATCTCTGGAAAAACGCGATCAATTTTCAACTGCCAGTTCACACGACTAGATCCACAACGTGATTCAGAGATGTTTTATGCCCGACCCACACTGAAGGGAATGGTCCTTAACTAGCCGGGAAAATATATACACATACGTTTGAGATCAATTCCGCTGCCGGAGTGCAAACGGCGAAGCGATATCTGTGCAGTCGCAACGACGGTGGGTGTGCGGGCATAGCGTCCTCAAAACAAGAACAAGCTATTGTGTCAAAATATGTGAAGATAGCAGTAATAGAAACGTAATGGTACTGAGAGTCCGTTCTAAGAGTCGTCAGGCGCCTTTTCTCTGGTGTTTCGACAGGTATATGCAGTGTCGTTTTTGCGATGTGTAGTTAGTGTCAGCCCAAACAAATGCTGCTCATCACATTTCACGCCCAGTGTCGACAGAAAGCATCGGTTTGCAACCCGTTACGAACAAAATTACTTTTAAAGCGAATTAAATGTGTCCATTCGACAGAGTGGTCCCAATTTAGCCTAATGCGTTACTCGTTTTATCGATGTGTACAGGAACACTGAAACACGAAGAATAATCGTTGTAGCATGGCGGTAGCAGTCAGCGCGGACCAAGGCAGTGCTGGAGTACTGGTTATTCTTCATCTTTTGATGTCCCTATTTTTTACGTATCGGTAAAACGAATACCGCACAAGACAAATTTCAGCCCGCTCTGTCAACGGGCACATAAAATACCGCTTTCCATCGACAATGGGCGTCGTATGAATACGTGATGAGCAGTATTTGTTTCGGGTGACTCCAGCTGTATACTGCAAAAAGAGAAATTTCAGATATGTGGCGAAACGTAAGAGAAAATGCTCCTGACGACTCATGGGGGGGGGGGGGGGGGGACACTATGTAGGGAATTGTCAATACAATCTTCTTTCAGGCAAACTTGAAACAGCAAAATGAAAAGCAACGTCAAAAAAATGAAAATATTGCTTTAGCGTGTGGAATAGCAGTCGCATATTACACTAACCCATTCGAAGGGGCGTTTCATATTTGTATTGTTTATGCATTATTTCAGCTTTTACTTTCATAATGTTACTTTGTTCGAAACTGAAAAAATACAGGGTGTAACAAAAATGTACGCTACATATTGTAGGACGCATTCCTCATCACAGACTAAGAAATTGTAATGTTACTTATAATCCGTCTTCATTGCAAAATATTTCTTCACATGACCGGTTTCGGCTCCTCTAGAACCATCTTCAGATCTGCAATTTCGGTTACGGGAGTAACCCGTCCACACTCAGCAACCTTCACATGCTGCATCACATTGAGTGTGGACGGGTTAGTCCTGTAACCGAAATTTCAGATCTGAAGATGGTTCTAGAGGATCCGAAACCGATCATGTCAATAAATATTTTGCAATCAAGGCGGATTATAAGTAACATTGCATAAAGAGTATTTGCGGTATCTCTGAAGACATTATGTCTGCTTTTGATAAGAAATTGTGTTACATGAACGTGGGTCTGGAAACGCAACATTTTCTCAAACTCATTCATCTTAGCAAACACAGAAGAACAGAACGTTAGAATCATGGGGAACACACACTCTTGGTGACGTCTGGTTAGGTTGTGCTCCGCCAGTGTTTGGTTTTACATGTCTCTGTTGCCATACGACGTACGTAGTTGTTCCAGCGATCAGTGCGACCGTTGCAAGCACACAGGTTACTACGTAGAGTTAATCAAACACTTGGCAGAGATGGGAGATGTTCATTCCATGCATGGATTAGCTGACGGCAATGGAGCTCGCGCTCAACGTTTGTACCGGGAGAGATTTTGCAGGCCGAAGGTGCCCCGATAGGCAATCGTTTGAGGCCATTGATCCTCGTTTTAAGGAACTTGGGGTATTTAAGCCTGATACTCGAGTCCGGGGCGTGTCTAGCAGGGCGAGGACACCGCAACGGGAGGCGGCAGTTCTCCATGCCGCTGACGAAGACCCTGGTGTCAATACAAGACATGTAGCAGCAACACTGAATATTGAGCATATGACTGTCTGGAGAGTGTGACATAAGGATAAGCTGTGTCCACACCATTTATGCGCGCGGAGGCACTATCATAAGTTGATTTTCCTGCACGGATATTCTTCTGAGAATGGTTTTTTTCAGCGAAGTGTCAACCCTAATTTTAGTGCAACAGTGCTGTTCCCAAATGAGGCGCCGTTTCAACAAGATCAGATAGAAAATTTTCACAATCTGCATGTATGGGCAGAAATCAGGCCGCACGCATCTGTTGGAGAAAGTCATCAACTAAGATTTTCTGTCAAAGTTTGGACCGGCATTGTTGGTGACTGGTAGGGCCTCACCTTTCTTCCACCCAGTCTCAAAGGACAACGTTATCATAATTTCGCAGAGAATGATCTAGCTGATCTGTGATCTGTTAGCAGATATGTCTTTAGCTGTGCGACGGAACACGTACTCCATGAACGATGTAGCACCTCATTTTAGTGTTAACGTCTGTCGGCTTCTAAGTAATAGATTTGGTGACAGATGGCTAGGTGGAGATGGACCAATTGCCTGGCCTCCACGCTCTCCGGACCTAAGCCCACTGGACTTTTATTTGTGGGGGTATTTTAAAGCTCTTGTGTATGGAATCCCAGTGCAGGATGTTCAGAATCTTCGTGCCCGATTATGACAGGCTGCGAAACCATACGCAATACTCCAGGGATACATCAGCGCATCCGAGATTTACTACGAGGACGGATTGATGCATGTATCAATGCCCACGGAGGGCATATCGAACATTTGTGAGAAAGAGTTGCATGTTGTATATTGGCCAGTTCTGTTCGTGTTTCCCATGATTAATGAGTTGGATAAAATGAGTTACAACGCGGAAACCAAGTGATTCCCGACTCATGTCCAAATACCATAATTTCTTCGTCTACGAGGGAGGAAAGTGTTCTGCAGTTTGTGCCGTACATTTATATTACACCCCGTATATTCGCATATCCCACGTGAGGAGTTTAAAATCTGCGTCGGACGAAATGCAAGTTCACTATATAAAAAACAAAGAACAACTAAATGCGTATTATCTAAAAGTAAGAAAGATGTTTTACAATTGGATATTTTTGTAATTATTGAACGTTTGCTAGCTAACGAGAGGTTCCAACAAGTGATTTTCACCTCTTGACGTGTAAGACAGTTAATGCTCCGTAATGGTCGCTGATCTGTCATCATCAGTAGGCTATGGTCACTTCAGGTAATACACGCTTGAAGCCTTTTTGGCTAATCAACATCACGACAACTCCTTGAGAATACAGGGATGCTACGCAGTTCCTCTTACTTGCTCTGCTTGCAGCAAGTTGAAGCAGATCCTGGAGCAGACTACCCGCTGCACGTCTAATTAAGTAAGCAAAGTTAAGGCTCTTGCTGGAAGTTTGTAATTAAAATGGTCTTAGCTCATGATAAAGTGTGTCTAGTTGTTTGATGCCTCAGTGAGTACGACAACCAAGCAATTCGTATTTGCTGTTAGTTATCAGCATCCGTGTCCAAAGACAACCTGAAATTAATTTTATTTTTGTGCAGGTGTTGGATGGTAAGGAGTGCTACCACCGTGACATACGGAAAAAGCGATAACTGAATTAGAGATTCAATTGCAAAATATGTAACACTCACAATGCCATGTCGCAAAACAAAGGAAGCAAGCGAAAACTTTAAAGGAAGTTGGGTAAATATTTGTGTGACATATATATTTACGACTACAGTTGAGAAATTCTACCTTAATATTTAGGAAAATGAATGTGCAATAAGATCGAAATGGCTGTTGCTCAATCCTCGCTGCAAAACATACACTACTTCGAAGTTATCTGACTGTATCTCGATTACCTCTGTTTCATTTTTTTTTTCGTACTTCAGTCTTATTTGCAGGTAAGGACACATCAAAACTCCACATCGCCCCCCTCCCCCCCCCCCCTATCTGTATCTGTCTAGGCGCTACAGTCTGGAACCGAGCGACTGCTACGGTCGCAGGTTCGAATCCTGCCTCGGGCATGGATGTGTGTGGTGTCCTTAGGTTAGTTAGGTTTACTTAGTTCTAAGTTCTAGGCGACTGATGACCTCAGAAGTTAAGTCGCATAGTGCTCAGAGCCATTTGAACACACACGCGCCCGCGCACACACACACTAACACACACACACACACACACACACACACACACACACGATCACAAAACGATAAGTTAAAGGGGTAAACGTCAGAAACGTTACTCTTACTGTCTTTCTACGGAGTTAAGAATTTAGTTTATTTAGTTATTTTCTAGAGAGTTAGAGCGCCTTGCTATAATTCAGACAGAACTTTTTTCCATCATGTATCTCATATATTTAAACGAACTGGGTGCACCATATTATATACAATTTTCTATAAGTTTTAGATCGGGAGCTAAAGCCATTCTAAGTTTTAGGGGTGGTTGTAAAATGATGTTCAAAATCGGCGGTGTTCAGATGGATGCGCTGCTTTCGGAACGTTTATCTAAGTGACATGTTCAAATGAGAGCCCATTTTGTTGAATGTATAATTGTGTGTGCGTGCGTGCGTGTGTGCGCTCGAAATCTTCTGTTTGGTTGGTACAAATGGCTCTGAGCACTATGGGACCTAACATCTGAGATCATCAGTCCCCTAGAACTTAGAACTACTTAAACCTAAATAACCTAAGGACATCACACACATCCATGCCCGAGGCAGGATTCGAACCTGCGACCGTAGCGGTCGCGCGGTTCCAGACTGAAGCGCCTAGAACCGCTCGGCCACAGCGACCGGCTGCAATGTCCTCAGTACGATGCAAGTGTCAGTCGTGATCAGAACAGAGTTCTGTGTAGTTGCGAATTCGTTAAGTCGCAGGTAAGTGATTTCGAGCGTGGGCAAATTGTTGGTGTTCGTTTGGCGTGCTTCCGTAACCAAGGTAACCGGAGTACCTGGTGTTTTAAGAACCACCGTACCGAAGATTTATAGTGTATATAGGGCAGCGGATAAACGTTATCCGCTAACTCACAACGCGGATGAAAGTGCGTGTTGAGCGATTGTGACAGACGGTCACTGAAGAGGACTGTGACGTAAAATAAGAAGACGACAACTGCCATAGTCCATGCAGAACTGAGTGTCGCATTCACGAACCCTGTGAACAGACACAAAAAAAAAAAAAAAAATGGCGGGAGTTCTATAAGCGGGAGTTGCAGGACTCAATTCCAAAACCACTCATCAGTGACACAAATGCCCATAACAGAAAAACGTGGTGCTTAAGCCATAAAATGTTGACTACGGAGCAATGGAGGGAAGTCATTTGGTCGGATGATTATTCTTTCACACTGTTCATTTCTTGGCCGGGTTTACATCCCAGGAATGTAACAAGGCAATCGTTCGGTGATGATTTGGGCATCCCTATCGAGGTATTTTACAAACCGCGTGGTTATTTTGCAAGGTCGAATTACTGCCACGGGTTATGTGACCTATTTGGCTGATTAGGTCCATCTTATGGTGCAATGTTTGCTACGCAACAGCAATGCTGTTTTCAAAGACGTCCGGGTCCCTGTTCTCAAAGGACGCATAGTCCACGACTCGTTGAAGTGAGCACGAGGATGAAATGTCGTATCTCTCCTGGCCACCACAAACACTATATCTCAATATTATTCAGCCTTTTTGGTCTACTTTGGAGTGAAGTGTCCGTGATCCCTATCCATATCCACCACCGTTAACTGAACTTACCACTGTTTCGCAGCCGGCCGCTGTGTCCGAGCGGTTCAAGGCGTTTCAGTTCGGAAACGCGCTGCTGCTACGGTCGCAGGTTCGAATCCTGTCTCGGGCATGGATGTGTGTGATGTCGTTAGGTTAGTTAGGTTTAAGTAGTTCTAAGTCTAGGGGACTGATGACCTCAGATGTTAAGTCCCATAGTCCTTAGAGCCATTTGGACCATTTTTGTACTGTTTCGCATGAATACTGACTGAAGATTCCCATGAAAACCATTCAGGACCTGTATTTATCAACTGCGTGAGGACCGAAAGCTGTTTTGAATGCTAACGAATTTCCTGTACCGTAGTGGGTATGGTAATGTGTTTCTGCTGTTTCCAGATTTTTGTACAACTCCTGTAGACCCAACTTCCAAGTTGAACCAGAACTCGACAACCCGAACGAATTCAAAAGTAATAGCAGTGTACATGGCTACAACCCTAGGAGAAGGGATGATCTTCACTACTCAAGGTTAACTCTAACTTTGGCTCAGAAGTGGGTAAATTATGCTGCCACAAAAGTCTTTGGTCGCTTACCTAATAGCATAAGAAGTCTGACAGTTAGCCATATAGCATTTAAAAGGAAATTAAAAGAATTTCTTAATGGCAACTCCTTCTACTCATTAGATACATTTTTGGATATAGTAATAGGGTAATTTCCCCCCAACACCCCCCCCCCCCCAAAAATTAAAAATATTAAGTGTCATGTAATATTTTGTGTAATGTAATATCTTGTATAGACACCTTTTATTAATCTGACACGTTCCACACCATTACGAAGTCTCGTATTCATGATCTATGGAACAAGTACTAATCTAATCTAATCTAAATAGACCGACAAACTTTCTGAGGTTGCAGCATGGACCAAAATAAGAAAAAAAACATTGACTCTAAGATGCATACCTTACGTGCAATGAGCATTTTTTTTCAGTAGAAGAGATGTGTTTCACAGTAGTGGAGATGAACAAGTATTCATAGTTCTTAAGATAGGCTTTTTAGGGCCCACGTTTAATAGAATTTTCGTTTTGGTCGATTATGGATAGAAAACAGCTTTCGGTACAATGGAAGTATCTCACAAGACGGATCTCCAAAGAGTCGTCAGACGCATTTTGTCTGGTGTTTCGACAGATATTTTATAATTTCGTTTTTGAAGTGCATAACTGGATTCAGCCCGAACAAATAGTGCTCATCAAGTCTTTCATTCGATGCGAGGGTCGACCGAAAGCGTCAGTTTGTTTCAAACAAAATGATTTTTAAAGTCGAATTCGTTTAATCGATACTCATTAACAGGGACATTAAAACATGAAGAACAAACAGAAGTCCAGCAGCGACAGACCACCCTGGCCCGCGCTGACAGATACTGCCACATGGCAGCGCTCCTCAGTCCTTGCTGGAGTACTGGTTATTTTTCTCCGTTTACTGTCCCTGTTAGTACACATCGACAAAACGAATATAGCACAAGACTAATCTGTGACCGCTCTATCAAATGCTCAGGTAGGATTCCGCTTTAAAAATAATTTTGTTTGCAACAAAGCGACGCATTCCGTCGACTATCGGCGTCTAATGAAAGACTTGATGAGCCTCATTTCGATGGGCTGGCTCCACTCATAATAATAGAAAGGTTAACTCTTTCTTTCTACGGGTTTAAATCATAGTTTATATAGTTTATAGATAGTTACAGCAACAAGTTATAATATTTTGAATAGAACATTTTTAGAGTTCCGTACCTCAATCGATAAAAATGGAACCTTTGAAGAATCAGTCTGTTATCCGCTCGCCTGTCTCTCTGTCTGCCCGACTCACGAACTGACAGGCGTATCAAGTTGAAATTTATGTCACAGACTACGAACTGTATTCCCTTGGCGATGTACGAAGTTAAGGCTTCTACAATAATGTAATCAAAAGAGACGACCATTATGTCACACATTTTGATACGCGCAAACTGAATCATGAAAACCTACAGGGCCCTTCCCGCTGACTTAGAATCTCTAGATTTGACAAGAAGCAAAAAATGGTTCAAGTGGCTCTGAGCACTATCGCACTTAACTTCTGAGGTCATCAATCACCTAGAACTTAGAACTACTTAAATCTAACTAACCTAAGGACATCACACACATCCATGCCCGAAGCAGGAATAGAACCTGCGACCGTAGCGGTCGCGCGGTTCCGGACTGAAGCGCCTAGGACCGCTCGGCCACTTTGACCGGCTTTGCAGCTGTACGACACTTTCCCTGAACCCTTCCAAAAGCATTGCCTGACATTAGTTAACATTTAAAGAGCGCTGTCATTAGGTATGCCAAATGGAAAATTTGTCCAAGTGTTTCTGCAGACTTTTATGATCGTCCAACGACGTTGCTTTCCTTTACACATAAAATGGTTCAAATGGCTCTGAGCACTATGTGACTTAACATCTGAGGTCATCAGTCCCCTAGAACTTAGAACTACTTAAACCTAGATAATCTAAGGACATCACACACATCCATGCCCGAGGCAGGATTCGAACCTGCGACCGTAGCAGTCGCGCGCGGTTCCTTTACACATCAGCGAACGGTCTTATAGTGCTGCCAATCCTGTCTGCTAAATTGTTCATCTATATTCAGAACATCAGAGACCCAGTTTACTTCCGTTTCTGTGGGACCTTCGCCATCCAGTATAACGTTCTGGGTGCTTTTAGAGAAAACTCCTGCAACTGGTAACGGTCCCCGCTGATATCCCGTGCATGGCGTATCCTATCTGTCTACCATCTACCCTATCTACCTGTCCTTGTAGAAATCTAAAATATGGAATCTACCTCTCGACTTGCAACCACACAGAAGAAAAACCTTCTACTAGGTGCCTGTTGGAAAAGAGATTAACATAAACATCATATCCGCCCTTTTTATTGCTCATGAAAAAAACACATTGCATGTTGTACCAGTACACATCGAAACCTTCAGAGGTGGTGGCCCAGACTGCTGTACACACCGGCACCTCTAATACCCAGTAGCACATACTCCTGCATTGATGCGTGCCTGTAATTGTCCCACTCCTCAACGGCGACTCGGCGTAGATCCCTAGGAGTGGCTGGTGGGTCACGTCGTCCATAAAGAGCCCTATTCAATCTATCCCAGGCATGTTCGATAGGGTTCATCTTTGGAGAACATGCTGGCTACTCTAGTCGAGCGACGTCGTTATCCGGAAGGAAGTCATTCACAACTTGTGCACGAGGGGGACGCGAATTGTCGTCCATGAAGACGAATGCCTCCCCAATTTTTTTTTTTTTGTCATCAGTCTACTGACTGGTTTGATGCGGCCCGCCACTAATTCCTTTCCTGTGCTAACCTCTTCATCTCAGAGTAGCACTTGCAACCTACGTCCTCAATTATTTGCTTGACGTATTCCAGTCTCTGTCTTCCTCTACAATTTTTGCCCTCTACCGCTCCCACTAGTACCATCGAAGTCATTCCCTCATGTCTTAGCAGATGTCCTATCATCCTGTCCCGTCTCCTTATCAGTGTTTTCCACATATTCCTTTCCTCTCCGATTCTGCGTAGAACCTCCTCATTCCTTACCTTATCAGTCCACCTAATTTTCAACATTCATCTGTAGCACCACATCTCAAATGTTTAGATTCTCTTCTGTTCCGGTTTTCCCACAGTCCATGTTTCACTACCATACAATGCTGTACTCCAGACATACATCCTCAGAAATTTCTTCCTCAAATTAAGGCCGGTATTTGATATTAGTAGACTTCTCTTGGCCAGAAATGCCTTTTTTGCCATAGCGAGTCTGCTTTTGATGTCCTCCTTGCTCCGTTCGTCATTGGTTATTTTACTGCCTAGGTAGCAGAATTCCTTAACTTCATTGACTTCGTGACCATCAATCCTGATGTTAAGTTTCTCGCTGATCTCATTTCTACTACTTCTCATTACCTTCGTCTTTTTCCGATTTACTCTCAAACCATACTGTGTACTCATTAGACTGTTCATTCCGTTCAGCAGATCATTTAATTCTTCTTCACTTTCACTGAGGATAGCAATGTCATCAGCGAATCGTATCATTGATATCCTTTCACCTTGTATTTTAATTCCACTCCTGAACCTTTCTTTTATTTCCACCATTGCTTCCTCGATGTACAGATTGAAGGGTAGGGGCGAAATACTACAGCCTTGTCTTACACCCTTCTTAATACGAGCACTTCGTTCTTGATCGTCCACTCTTATTATTCCCTCTTGGTTGTTGTACATATTGTATATGACCCGTCTCTCCCTATAGCTTACCCCTACTTTTTTCAGAATTTCGAACAGCTTGCACCATTTTATATTGTCGAACGCTTTTTCCAGGTCGACAGATCACTCCCCAATATGATGCCGATATGGTTGGACAATCGGTATGATGATGACATTCACGTATCTTACAGCCGTTACGGCGCCTTCCATAGCCACCAGCGCGGTATGTCGGCCCCGTATAATGCCACCCTAAAACACCTTGCTGTACTCCCTGGACAATGTGTCCAAGGCATTCGTCATGGGCGTGTTTAGTGGCATCTTTGAACAGTCAAAGGGACTGTGTCTGTGATACAATATCCACAGTCAACGTCTATCTTCAGGAGTTCTGAGAACTGGGGTGATGCAAAACTTTTTTGATGTGTGTAGTATGAGTATTGATGGGGACAGGGGGGGGGGGGGGGCGTTCAATTTGATACGTTCGCCGATACGGCGAGACACTCCGTTTTGGCACGTCATGGCACTTGGGCCATACGTGGAAAGCCGTCCACTCAGGTGCACCAAATAATCTTCGATATCCAGTCAACCTGAGTCACACACTGCAACCCTACACCCTTTCTCATGGTTGCTCACAACTCATTGCTCATTGTGGTCCACGATCCACTCACAATAATGTAACCACCGCCCATGTTCGACATCAATTCGCAGTAACCACTCACAGACGACCTACGACGTGTAGCAGGGCTAGAAGTGGAGGGTGTATACAGCCTGTCGCGAGGACTCCAAAAACATTTCAGTCGTTGTCATAATGTGTAAATGAAATGATTTATCTGACATACAAAAGGCCATGTTCATTGGATTTCAGGCCAAGTGTTGGAATATTTCCGAAACGGCTAAGTTTGTAAACTAGTCGTGTGTAGCCTTGAGTAAAGTAAATCGTGCATGGCATAATGGTGCCATCCAAAACTGGTGCCGAGGTAGCTGTAGTACAGCACAGGCCACAGATAACATGGGTGGCGACGGCTAAGGAGATGTAAAGAGGCGAACAGACGCGTAACTGTTGAGCAACTGACCGCCCAGCTGAACCAAGGGGCTACCAACACTGTCTTCTCAACGACCATTCAGCGAGCGTTCTGCACATGGTCCTACGCAGGAAGTGGTTTATTCATGTACCCATGCTGACAGCTGTTCATCGGCGACGAAGGCTGGAATTTGGACATCAGTCCGGCAACTGATCGTCCACTGAGGAGCGACAGGTGACTCACATTTCATGCTCCTTCAGACAGTTACCCGTTGGCGTATACGATCGTTGGAAGGGTTCAGGCAGGAGGAGGGAGTGCTGTGGTCTGGGGAATGATTTCGTGGCATTTTCTGTAATGATCTCGTCATTCTGGAAGGCACAATGGATCAACACAAGTATACGTCTACCCTTGGGGACCATCATCCCTACATGCAGTTTCTTTTAACTCAGCACGATGGTGTGCACCAGCAGGACAATGCAGCGCGTAACACAGCTTGCAGTCTACGCGCGTGGTTCCAGGAGCGCAAGGATCAGTTTACTGTATTCTCCTGACCACCAAGCTAACCGAATTTATACCCAATCGAGAGTCTGTGGAACCACATCGATCGTCCTGGTCGCACCACAGATCCTCAACTGAGAAACCTAGCACAGCAGGCCACAGCACTAATCACCAAGGCTCCACACCCCTGCCAGTATCTTACAGAGCCTCGCTGACGCTCTTCCTGTACGTCCGAACTGCAGAAGGTGGTTATTTAGGATTTTGACAAGTGTGTAAGTACATCTTCGACATTATGTCGATAAACCCTACAGAGGCGCCTATTCGCCTCATCTTCCATTAAGCCAATAAACTAGTTGTTCGCAAGTGTTATGTCACAGGAAGTATGAGCTCCGTATCCACATCGAATGCATAAAGGCGGCATACATGGCTCACACTTCTTCATGCAGAAAACAGAACTGTCAGTATCCAAATAAAGCAGCTATCTTCAAAATTGGTTCAAATGGCTCTGAGCACTATGGGACTTAACTTCTGAGGTCATCAGTCCCCTAGAACTTAGAACTACTTAAGCCTAACTAACCTAAGGACATCACACACATCCATGCCCGAGGCAGGATTCGAACCTGCGACCGTAGCGATCGCGCGGTTCCAGACTGTAGCGCCTAGAGCCGCTCGGCCACCCTGGCCGGAAGCTATCTTCAAAATGAGTGTTCGCAATATCACAGTAGAGCTGGTACATAGAGAGTTTAGAGAAGTTTCATATGCGCTTACTAACCGTAGCAAAACAGGCGAAAGTAGACCCCTGACAGCTTCAGTGGACTTCGCGCTGCTGCTTCGCCCGTCTGCCTCGACCAGTCAAGTAATGCGTCTTTGTATACTCCTCTTCAACAACATCTGAGTGTTGTCGTAGCTCTATAGACTACTGCAGACGTGTTTGCATTTCACAGTGGAAAGCTGGCAACAGTGCTACAGTGCTATGACTTTCCAGGGATGTTCTTTCGTCGACTCGACTGCAGACATGTCCGCAGTCTAACCTTCGCCTTCTTCAGAGCCACACATTCATCAAGAGAAATATCCACCGTTTAATTATTGCCTGGTGTCCGCCCCTGGTAGCTGACTGGTTTGCCGGCGCGGTAGCTCAGCGTCTTTGGTCAGAGGGTTAGCTACGCTCTGTAATATAAAAACTAAGTGAACGGATCAATGAACAATCTGAACGGGTGTCATGAGATTTCCGCCCCGAACTTATACAACTAACAAAATAAACAAAATGAGATCAACAAAGAATTAAAAAAAAGTGGTCAGCGTGACGGAATGTCATGCCTAATGGCTCGGGGTCGCTCAGGGACTGGATGTTGTGTTGTCCTTATCATCATTTCATCCCCCTCGACACGCAAGTCGCCGAAGTGGCGTCAACTCGAAAGACTTGCACCAGGCGAACGGCCTACACGACGGGAGTCCCTAGCCATACGGCATTTCCATTTCCATTTTTGCCTGGTAATCAGTTTTTTGGTTGTAGGCTTATGGAACATGTTTTATGTGTACGCATCATGACATTTTTGATGAACGAGGATATCCTTCACGAAATCAACATGGATTCCAAAAACGGAAACCATACGAAACTCGGCTAGCTCTGTTCGTCCAAAACGGTTTGTATGTATGTTATGTGTGTCGTTGACATATTTTAGATGTGGAAATACTGGAATACATACCTTTCCATGATTTAGAGAAATACTTTTGAACGTGGCACAAGGAATTCAGATCTTTTGGATACTTTTGGGATTCGCTTCTTCATTTTAATGGACTGTAAAGTACTGGGATGTAATTCTTGGATAGGGGTGGGGAGGTGGAGAATGGGGAACGGATGGGAAGTGTGAGGAATGTCATGTAATATATAGGAGAACATGACTGGAGCCATCTCCGATTGTGATGTTAGAGGGATGTGGCGTCCACCTGTCACTGTCCGAGCCTCCAGCGGACTATAGACGTAGATATAGAAGAACCGCAAAATAACATTCTAGCTAATCTTCTTTGAAAATTATATGTATGTATCTTTGTCACAAACCCGTGAGATCCAGTCTCCATGTTTCTAAAGTCTTCAGTTAATAACTGAGTGTTGTTCCTACATAGATTTTGACAAAATTTGAGTATAGATCTGTTTACCAACTAAATTCTTTGCAAATAAACTGTACAAGAAATGTTTTGTATTGTCTATGCACCTGTTGAAAAATGTGAGCTTAAATTCGAGGGGAGCAGGAAGCGATACAATAAGCCTTGTGGCACTAAAAAGAATTATTTTATAGTGAAATAAAAACAAAAGAATAACCAAAATGGAACAGTCTGTTTGAAAATACACATATTTGTGCATCTGTAAAATCATAATTCGCTGCCGAGTAACACCGAATAACACCGAATAACACCGAGCCAGGTGGCGCAATGATTAGCACACTGGACTCACATTCGAGAGTACGACGGCTCAAAACCGCTTCCGGCTATCCAGATTTATATTTTCCGTGATTTCGCTAAACCGCTCTAGGCAAATTCCAGGATGGTTCCTTTACAAGGACACGGCCGATTTCCTTCCCCGTCCTTGACACAATCCGAGCTTGTGCTCCGTCTCTAATGACCTCGCTCGCTGTCGACGGGAAGTTAAACCAAATCTTCCTTCCTTCCTTCAACACTGAATAACGTATTGTTACACTCCACGTTGTTACACTCCATGCGCAGTAACATTCTTGGATCCTCCTTGGTATGATGTCCATAGAGTGGTAGAGTTGTTGATGCCCAAACGTGTCCCACTTTTCGATGCAGCCCTTCTGGGATCACTCAGTGTGAGAGATGGGCCCTAGCACAGCAAGTTTCAACTGGTCATAAGTACTGTCAGTTTGGTTCGCATCAGTAGGCCATTCGATGCAGTGAATTCGTGCCTCCTGTAGGAAGGTGACAAGAACCCAGCACCATTCAAAATGGTTCGAATGGCTCTGAGCACTATGCGACTTAACTTCTGAGGTCATCAGTCGTCTAAAACTTAGAACTAATTAATCCTAACTAACCTAAGGACATCACACACATCCATGCCCGAGGCAGGATTCGAACCTGCGACCGGAGCGGTCGCTCGGCTCCAGACTGTAGCGCCTAGAACCGCACGGCCACTCCGGCCGGCCCCAGCACCATTGATCCAGATTCAATTTCATGTACTGCATTGTCCACGTGCACCATGGTATTGGAAGTATGGTGTAGTTGCTCACAACCGATGTCCAGGGGCAAGAATGATATCGTGGAGACGGTTGCATACTGTTTGTCAACAAAGATTTTCCAGTTGCCACAAAAAAGGTAGCGCATAACTCTGATCAGTCCTCCTTTACGAGCCGTAATTATTAGACATCGGTCATCAGCTTGCGTGATTCATCGCGTGCGACCATTGCAATGCAGATTGATTTTCTGTGTCTGATAGCAGTTGAATGTTCGAATGATTTCACTCTAGCGTATGATAGTTCGGCAGTTAACTGTCTTTGCTGACGTCTATTCTTTTAGTAAAGTGACAATGTCCGCACCTGAAATGACTCTTCAGGGTACGGTTATAGAGTGAACACTGTATGTTGGTTGTGACTGGAGACACAGTGCTATTTGGCCGTGCGGTTCTAGGCGCTGCAGTTTGGAACCGCGGGACTGCTACGGTCGCAGGTTCGAATCCTGCCTCGGGCATGGATGTGTGTGATGTCCTTAGGTTAGCTAGGTTTAGGTAGTTCTAAGTTCTGGGGGACTGATGACCTAAGATGTTAAGCCCCATAGTGCTCAGAGCCATTTTGAGCTACAGTGCAATTCACAGGTACTGAAAATGTAAATTTATTTTGACTTCAGTACAGAGGAACTACTTGGATACCGAAGTGAGTAATGTTTCATATCTAAAAAGAAAAAGAAGACATAAATTAAGCAAGTCATGGGAGTAGTGTAAAACTATTAGCAGTTTACGACGTAAACCAGTTTTCTAGAAACACATTTAATCTTCTTTCGACATCGTTATAGATATGACATTATAGTAAAGCTCCTTCGTTTCTTGTTTGAACTAGAAGCAGGTCAATAATGATGCATGTGAGGGTCTAACCATAGTACTTTATCCAAACAATCCTTAAGCATGGTCCTGAATCTCTGAGAAATATTTCATAATTTTCTTCCAGAAGATCAAACCAATTTGCCAGCGAGGTGCTCGGTCTTATCAAGTCAGAATGTCCCCAAAAGTGAAATGGTTTGGTAGGAGGACGATGTCGCTGCACAATGTTTGTTATATTGTTCAAGGCGCGGAAGAAAGGCAGTATGGGGGAGGCGGTGATTGAGGAACTACATTAATAGTTACAAAAAGTCAAGGGGATTCGTAATTTGAGATGATTCGTTTCTGCACAACTAATGTGGATGCCCAACAGTCCCTCCGATCCGTATATAAAGGTGAAAATAGAAGATCAGTATCACGTATGCCTGTCCCTTTTCTCTTTAACCTATTGTTTTGGGGGGAAACCGACAGTAGAGATTAAATCCGACATTATGCTTTCCCTTTTGTTTGCAGGGAGACTACAGTAACTACTGTAATCCTTGATTTCAGAGATTTCCTCAATAATTTTTCTATTGGTATACTGAGCCGCCCCCCCTTCTCCAGCACGCCTTCTGTATATGAAATTCCATAGCAAGCCAGAGGCATTCTTTGCGTTACTTTGGCAAGACAGTGGCGGCTTTAGGAATTCTGCAGAAAGGAATGCGCCCTTCTTCAGGCCATTGTAAAACTGAGTGGGAGCGCCATTTCCTCTGACACTGTCCCTCGCATTTCGTGGCCGACAGAAGATTTTACAATAATGGTAATGGTATCTACGTAAAATAAATGGCAATACTTTGTCCGAAATACTTTTTATAATCTCAGTTTTTGGCAGAATGTGGTTTTTTTTGTATTGCAACAGAAACTGAACCCTTCGCAGGAAATTCGTGATAGCGATTTAAACAAAGTGCAGCCTTTGAGGGCTGGAAGCAAAAGGCGTTGATTTGCTGGGTATTCACGGACGAATTAAAGCAATTAATGGCAATGGGCGTACTAGCGTGAGCCACAGCCTGCATTAGATAAATGTCAGTAATCAACATGTTAGAATACTCGAACCACACGACGAGTAGAAAGCGGGCATCCACTGTCAAGATGTAATTGTACTAATGCCTTCACCTATCCTGAACGGTGAGTTGATAATTTCATCAAAAAAGTATGAACATCCTACTAACAAAAATTTATAATAATAATAATAATAATAATACACTGCTCTGCAAAACTTAACGATGAGCTGGTCTGTGGCTGACGCTGTCGCTGAGCCAGATGCTGTCGCCTGTTCTGTTTAAGAGGAAACCACTCAGCCTGCAAGATCCGGACAATCACGGAGGGTGGGATTATTGATAGTTGGGAGCTCCAAAGCTAGACGCGTTATTGTACCCCTTAGGGACATGGCTGCCAAGAAAAGAAAGAAAACCAATGTGCACTCCGTTGCAGCATAGTCGACAGGACCTATTGCGGACCTCTGCTACAGAGCCACGTGGAGGGTCTGAATCAAAGGCTCAGACGGTTCTACGGTTCTGCGACCGTGTAGGCTGCATAATCCTCGACTTGCGCCAGTGAGTGGTTGGGTTTCGGGTTCCGCTGAATAGGTCAGGTGTCCACTATACGCAGGAGGCGGCTACACGGGTAACAGAGGCTGTGTGGCGTGGACTGGGCGTTTTTTTTTTAGGTTAGAGAGTCCCGTAGAAACACAAGAAGGGCTTCAGTCACAAAGAGTGCAGGCAGAACACAGGAAGAACGTAGATACAGGAAGCAATGGTGTAACAGTTGCAAATTGTCGTAGCTAGAGGTTCAAATGGCACCGAGCACTATGGGACTTAACTTCTGAGGTCATCAGTCCCCTAGAACTTAGAACTACTTAAACCTAACTAACCTAAGGACATCACACACATCCATGCCCGAGGCAGGATTCGAACCTGTGACCGTAGCGGTCCCGCGGTTCCAGACTGTAGCTCTAGAACCGCTCGGCCACACCGGCCGGCATTGTCGTAGCTGTGTTGGGAACGTACCAGAGCTCCAAGCGCTAATAGAAAGCACTGATGCTCAAATCGCTATAGGCACTGAAAGCTGTCTAAAGCTGGAGATAAGCTCAGCCGAAATTTTTGCGAAGAACCTAACGATGTTTCGAAAGGACAGGCTATACACGGTTGGCAGTGGCGTTTTTGTTGCTGTTAGAAGTAGTTTATCTTATCGCGAAATTAAAGTACATAGTTGCTGTGAGTTAGTATGGGCAGAGGTCTTGTTGGCAACCGGAACAACAATTCAGATGATACTCTTGCTGAAAGGTTCAAAGAAAACTTGAGTTTGAAACACGTACCAGACTCATACGCTTATAGTTGGTGGTGATTAATTTACCCTTGCTATATTGGCGAAAATACGTATTTAATTCCGGAGGTACGCATAAAACATCGTCCGAAACTGTGCTAAACGCATTCTCTGAAAATTATTTCGAGCAGTTAGTTCATGAGCCCATGCGAATAGTAAACGGTTGTGAAAACACACTAGACCTCTTGTTGTTGTTGTTGTTGTTGTTGTTGTGGTCTCAGTCCTGAGACTGGTTTGATGCAGCTCTCCATGCTACTCTATTCTGTGCAAGCTTCTTCATCTCCCAGTACCTACTGCAACCTACATCCTTCTGAATCTGCTTGGTGTATTCATCTCTTGGTCTCCCTCTACAATTTTTACCCTCCACGCTGCCCTCCAATACTAAATTGGTGATCCCTTGATGCCTCAGAACATGTCCTACCAACCGATCCCTTCTTCTAGTCAAGTTGTTCCACGAACTTCTCTTCTCCCCAATCCTATTCAATACCTCCTCATTAGTTATGTGATCTACCCATCTAATCTTAAGCATTCTTCTGTAGCACCACATTTCGAAAGCTTCTATTCTCTTCTTGTCTAAACTATGTATCGTCCATATTTCACTTCCATACAAATACTTTCAGAAACGACTTCCTCACACTTAACTCAATACTCGATGTCAACAATTTTTTTTTCTTCAGAAACGCTTTCCTTCCCATTGCCAGTCTACATTTTATATCCTCTCTACTTCGACCATCATCAGTTATTTTGCTCCCCAAATAGAAAAACTCATTTACTACTTTAAGTGTCTCATTTCCTAATCTAATTCTCTCAGCATCACCTGACTTAATTCGACTACATTCCATTATTCTCGTTTTGCTTTTGTTGATGTTCATCTTATATCCTCCCTTCAAGACACCATCCATTCCGTTAAACTGCTCTTCCAAGTCCTTTGCTGTCTCTGACAGAATTACAATGTCATCAGCGAACCTCAAAGTTTTTATTTCTTCTCCATGGATTTTAATACCTACTCCGAATTTTTCTTTTGTTTCCTTCACTGCTTGCTCAATATACAGATTGAATAACATCGGGGAGAGGCTACAACCCTGTCTCACTCCCTTCCCAACCACTGCTTCCCTTTCATGCCCCTAGACCTCTTAGCAACAAATAATCCTTAGTTGATAACGAGCATCAAAACGGATACAGGGATTAGCGAACACAAGGTTGTCGTAGCGAGATTGGTTATTGTAACCCTCAAATCCACCAAAAATAAACGAAAAATATACCTATTCAAAAAGCAGATAAAAATTTACTTTACGCCTTCCTGAGAGACAATCTCCATTCCTTCCAAAGTAATGATATAAGTGTAGACCAGATGTGCCTTGAATTCAGAGAAATAGTATCAGCAGCAATTGAGAGATTTATACCAAATAAATTAACAAACGACCGAACTGATCCTCCTTAGAACACAAAACGGGTCAGAACACTGTTGCAGAAACAACGAAACAACATGCCAAATTGAAACAGACGCAAAATCACCAAGCAGATCTTTTACAGAAGCTCAAAAGTTAGCGCGGTCTTTAATGTGAGATGCTTATAACAGTTTGTTGATGTAGATGTAGATAAATTAAGATAACATACGTACTATTCGTTGGTCATGAGTAAAAGTGCGGGAATTTATTGCCAGAGTCCCCTAGCCCTGCACTGAAAGCTGGTTGTCACACAGCGTGAGGTCGATGTGACTATAGCGCCTAATGCGTCTGGCCTCGAAATACGAGGCAATTGAAGGAACGGGAAAATACAGTGTGTAACATGGCGAGTAGTTACCGTGCAATATTGTGGTGTTCATTGCAACATGATCCGGAGACAACATCTGGATGACTCCACACGGAGAAGAATCATCGGGAAGAAGGACGAAGAGTCACGAGTGCAGCTGAGGAGTTCGCCAACGTTGTTTCATGTGCATGGAAAGCACTCCGTCATCAGCCCACAAGTGGCCCATCGGGACCATCCGACCGCCGTGTCATCCTCAGATTCGGATGCAGATAGGAGGGGCGCGTGGTCAGCACACCGCTCTCCCGGTCGTTACGATGGTTTTCTTTGACTGGACCCGCTACTATTCGGTCGAGTAGCTCCTCAGTTGGCATCACGAGGCTGAGTGCACCCCGAAAAATGGCAACAGCGCATGGCGGCCCAGATGGTCACCCATCCAAGTGCCGGCCACGCCCGACAGCGCTTAACTTCGGTGATCTTACGGGAACCGGTGTATTTCATGTGCATGGGGAGCGCTTCAAACCATCGGCGCCGCTGCCCCGAGAGCAGATGGCCGACCGCAGCCAACTACAGCTGCAGATAACTACTACATTGCGCATCAGGCAGGAAAGGAGGAGGAGGAGGAGATTAGTGTTTAACGTCCCGTCGACAACGAGGTCATTAGAGACGGAGCGCAAGCTCGGGTGAGGGAAGGATGGGGAAGGAAATCGGCCGTGCCCTTTTAAAGGAACCATCCCGGAATTTGCCTGAAGCGATTTAGGGAAATCACGGAAAACCTAAATCAGGATGGCCGGAGACGGGAATGAACGGTCGTCCTCCCGAATGCGAGTCCAGAGGCAGGAAAGGACCCCCCTCATACATCGAATACAATTGCACCCACAGGTAACAGGACTGCAAGGAACTTACGCTCCACAGTGACATGGCGAATGCATGGACGATGGTCTGTTCCGCCAGCGCCCAGTACACCCACACATCGACAGCGCCGTTTGCAATGGTGCGAAGAGCATAGGGACTGGACCAACGAGGAGTGGGGTCGCGAACTCTTCTCGGATGAGAGCAGATACAGTCTGAGTAGTGTGATTCTGGACTACCCTCGTATGGCGAGAGGTGGAAACATGTAATGCACCCAGTAACACTGTCGAACACAATCATTTTGGTGGTCCAGGTGTTTGATGTGGTTAGGCATAATGTTGCATGGTCGTATTAACCTCACCGATCAGCGTTATTCTGACACTGTACTCTTCCCCATGTCTGTTTTTTTCAGAGCAGCATTCGCCGCATACTCCACTTTAACGGATGATAATGCGTGAACTCATCAAAGTCCGAAGGTGGAAGAGCTCTTGGAATGAGGATATTCGCAAAATAGACTGGATTGCTCGTTCTTCCGACTTAAATGCCATCGAGCACATGTGGGATGTGTTGTGCAGCACATCCTCATACAGCAACGACCATCCGGCACTTATGAACCGCATTAGTAGAGGAGTGGAACACTGTACCACAAGAACTCTTTACCAACCGTGTGACCAAGGCAGCAAGCTGCAAAGCGTGCACTGCCGTCCGTGGTGATCACACGCCCTATTACAAACCACGTCCCGCATTCTGTTACGTCCAGGAGACAATCAGAAATCGCAGTGACGCCAGTGTCGGGAACATCTGAGGTCATCAGTCCCCTAGAATTAAAACTACTTAAACCGAAATAACCGAAGGACATCACATACATCCATGCTCGAGGCAGGATTCGAACCTGCGACCGTAGCAGCAGCGCGGTTGCGGACTGAAGCACCTAGAACCGCTCGGCCACAGAGGCCGGCTCATTATTTCATTCAGTTACCTTCTGTACTATAGCGTAGCAGTCTTTTCGATATATAGACTAAGTTTCATCCAGCTATTTTACTTGTCAGTGACACACCGTGCGAAACTTACTTACGTTATTAAGTTTTACCCACCAATGTATTTGACCAAACTTACTCTTGTTGAAAGAGTCAGATCTGTTGCAACCACGTTAATCACTTCGTTACGGTCTTTTCCTTATATTTTGTAAATTTATTCTTCTGGCCTTGCTGGAAATAATTATTCTTGCATTTCCAGAATAAAATAACCACTCATTATGTATAACAACTCTCCTATCGAACGTAAGAATTTCCAGAACGAAAGGTTTTAACTTGAAATGAAGAATCTTAAGTTTGTCAAACGTAGCAGTCTATTGAAAATATATGTTACATAGAAGTGCATGCTGTTTTGAATACTGGTTCCGGCTGTGTCCTCAACACAGTTTTTCTGTATTGTTTTCAGCACGTTCCTTTTAAACAAGCCCATTATGTCAACAGCAAATCTCATAAGCGAGCATACACACACGGTAGTACATGAATTCGCAGTTCATGAAACAGATGCCTACGTACGAAATCTTCGTGACTTAACAAGACGTATTGCTTGTATTGTCAGTTTGTGGATTAAAACTACTGTGTCACTGGTTATGCACGATCTTCTAATATAAGAGAGCAACATTCAGCTTTCTGCAACAAGATGTGAATATGACACGACTTTGACGGAAGCCTACCTACTTCATTATACTTTACAAGAAAGACAGTCACTCCAGTATCCCGACAAATAAAAAACCACACTATCTTTTTTAACATGTTGCCTACTGCTCACCCAACTCTTACAAGGAGAGGTCTCCAACGGTGGAATAGACTTTTTGAAACCATCTATATACTTATGTAGTTTAAGATCCCAGGTATCACACACTGCAGCCATTGAAAGTGGTGGGCTCTCATTTGCGAGTAACTGTGTGCATTGAGTAGCGTTAATAAGTTTCACCAGGTATCCTGGTGGCGTGGTGTTGTTGGTAGCAGAGTAGCTTCACATGCAGGATGTTGTGGGTTCGAATATCGTTAAGTGCAATATTTTTTTTTATTTTTAAATTTTTATCAAATTTACTTTGACCATTATTTTTATTCAATTAATTGACTTAAACGTATTTTTTTATTTTCATTCCTCTGTCAAATAATCTTAATCATAATATCAACTTCTTTATTTGCTCTCATTTTTCTTCCCATAATTCTTTTTTCACTTGAAATCTTTGTTCATGTGTTTTTAATTAATTTTATGTATTAATTTCGATTTAATTTCTTTTGTTTTATCAACCTGTTTTATTGTCCATGTTATTGCGTTCATTACATCTATTTCTCATTTTGTTTCAATTTCGTTATACTTTTAGCCCTTTTTTCAGTTAAATCTTCATCTGCGTTATTTTGTCCGTAGCACAAAGGTTATGTTTTAAATGTTTGTATGACGAATACAATGTAAAAAAAAATTCAACACGTGGCAACGAAAAATACATTTTTAACAGCAATGCGCAGTCAAAATAAATAGATTATTGCTCTTTTGTTCTTTAGCTGATAGAACGAAATTTTCAAATAAATGAATATTATTATAGATGAATGTCATTAAATTCATATTCACAAAAATTCCGGTTGGATAAAGTACGATATAAAGAAAAAATGAAACAAATGAAAAATTTCATACTGTCTTTAAAATAACGTGACAAAGGAATAAAAATAAAAAATTACGATTAAACCAATTAACTGAATAAAAATAATGATCAAAGTCATTTTGATGAAGATATAAAAATAAAAAAAATTACTGCACCTAACGTGAGTCGAACCCACAAACTGTTGAATGTGAAGATAGTATCATAGCCATTTACTCACTACCGACCTACATATCACTCTTTTTTCTGAACCACACATGAACGTGACAGATGTCTATAAACTAAGTAAATAAGCAAAAGCTGAATCTTCTTTTGCGTAGAACTCATGCCTTATGCTTTATATCGAATTGGCTGCCTAGTATTCCTACAAGAAAGTGAGAAAGAAAGCTGGTTAACAGTGTTAGGTACATGCACGACAAGATCAGGAAGCATAGCAGCAAAGTTAATTACACGAAAAATTCGTAAACACTGTTAAACAAATATATTGAAGCTGTTACACTTCACAGACGGACAAGAAGATGAAGTAAAAACTATGTAATAATTTGTCTTTTTAAAATCAGAAAGATACGGCCGAAACAAAATCCTGTGGTAAACTTTTTGTTCATATGTGGGTCCACAGCCTACAAGACATTTGTGAAAGATAACGTTGCCTGTAGTAGTCTATACGATTACCTTCATTCGCTGTGCGATTGGTCAGTTTTGACTCCAAGAAGCTATCAAGCTCCTAAAAAAATATATGGACGTGGACGAGTACTACATTAAAAATATATACACCATGGACTATCATCAAACATAACTACAATTGTGTTTACAATCCAGAGAGGTAGTCTTTCTTACTTATACAGAAGCATTAGGCAGTATACCTTACGGGCTGCGGCATATGATCGAAAAATCCATTCCATATCTTCATCCATTCCTGGAATAATACGTCTGCAGTGCAATATGAGATTGGAAACGTTGTCTTAGTAGCAAATAACCATGCAATCTCATGTATGAACTGGAAGACTTCTACATGCAGACTGAGGCTGAAATCAGCTGTTCTAATTTCTAGCAAATAATACAATCAAAGATAAGATAGATCACTACTGATAATATACTTCTTTGTATATTACATGTTTTTCAGGTGTACCACGAAGTATAAGTTAATCTTACGTGTAAAAACAGACTTTATGAAACATATGTTACAACATTAAAATAGATTAATGAAACATTTGTTACACTGTCAAGGTCGTATATGTGAAATACACATATAAAACAGTATTTAAACATACTGAAAGTAGATGTATATTGCATGCATTTTAAGTGACAAAGATAAGGAACGGTTATAAGGATGACATAGCATGGCGATAAAATAATGCGTGTAATCTTAGTAGGTAAAAAAAAAAATAAAAATAAAAAACATTGGGATCGAGAGGGTTGGATACAGTCACATTCTTTATCTAAAATCAATTTATGTACCCATGGTACAGAAATACATCAGCCCAATAAAAAATCGTAAATGTATACAATTCCTGCCTTACACTTATACGTATTCCTGTCATTAAACATGTGAATGTACACATAATTGTAGTTATGTTTAATGATATCCAACGGTGTATACATCTTAGATGTCACACTTTTCCATATCCATGTATTTTTTGTAGGTGCTTGACAATGACTTCGAGTCGAATTTACCCAGTCGCATAATAAACAAAAGATATAAGTCTACAGCCTACTACAAACAGTGTTTTCTTTCACAAAGTCCTGTGAATAGCCCAGCACGATGCAATTTACTTAAGATGAGAAAGTTCCGCAAGAGACCTGCGACTATGACGTTAACTTGATAGGACTTCAGACAGTGCTGAATAATCGCTAGAAATGGACATTGTAGGCGGAAACGCAGTTCCTTCTAGTGAAAGTATCGGGCATGGTATCAGTTAACCTACTTCACTGCCAATTCATAATTTAATAAAATTTACATACCTCTCGATTTTTAAATTACAGACTAATGCATTGTATGCAGGTTGAAATGGCTCAAATGGCTCTGAGCAGCACTATGGGACTTAACATCTGAGGTCATCAGTCCCCTAGAACTTAGAACTAAGTAAACCTAACTAACCTAAGGACATCACACACATCCATGCTCGAGGCAGGATTCGAACCTGCGACCGTAGCAGTCGCGCGGTTCCGGACTGAAGCGCCTAGAACCGCTCGGCCACAGCGGACGGCCAGGTTGAAAGGACAGTAGTAAACCTATGACGAGGTGCAGTTTATTGTAACAGTCAACGACATCTATGATTGGAACAAGGGTTTCATGAGGGACTGTAAGTAAAATATTTTATGGCAGGGCAGTACCTTAAACACTCCGGAATGTATATAATAACAATGAAGAGCCAGGTAGTGTTCAAACACAGGCTTGCTACTGCTGCTATCGAAAACTGAGACGTATTTAGAAAGCCTCCAATAATTCAAACTCATCTCATGGATATTGTACGATCTGAAGAAATCACAAGGAAGTGTTTGTCTGTTTTCCACAATGTTTATTTTAGTTGATAGTGTTCTGCGAGGTTAAATTTTTAATGTTTTTAAAACTGTGATCAAGCATCATGTTTGGGTTCGAAATACCAGTTTCTCACTGTTAGTCTTGCTAAACCAGGTAATAACTGCTCCCCAGGTTCAGAGAAAAATGGTATCCCGTTTTTGCGCAACATGCGAGTGCATTAAATGACAATAGCATGCCGGTAAAAACATTAAGAAACAAACCGCTCCATTAAATTTCGGGTGCAGCCACAAAATTCAGCTTGTTTTTCTAATGTTGCGACTGTATATCATTCAGCCATCTTCAGAGTGCGCCGAAAGGCCGACGCTCCAGCACTCGCTCCGTCCTTTTAAACTCACTGTCCGCGAGAATCAATTAAGTTCATATATATATAATGAATGTCTCCCTTACCTTTCATAAGACGTAGAGAAAACAAAATATTTCACTGCAGAGAAGCGCGCGCAACTGTCACCACGAAACTCGCTGACAAAACCATAAGAAGTCATTGGTCACTTTACGCGCCCCGTTCGCTATAGCCGTGTATATTCTGCTGTGGCAACCAGCACGTACTGATTCTTACAACATTATCAAACCACAGCTGAAATGTGTGGAAATGTATAAGACTGATTTAACTGGTTTGACAAGTCTGACGATGAAGTAATAAAATGTCCACTGCGTCCACAAAAGCTGGACTTCAATATACTATAAGACAAAAAGAAGTGATTTACAGACAGATTTACAGACAAACAAATGATTACATTTGTACAAAAATGGGATGTTTTATTTAAGAGAAAGAGCTTCACAAATTGAGCAAGTCAATAATGCGTTAGTCCACCTCTGGTCCATATGCAAGCACTTATTCAGTTTGACATTAATTGATAATGCTGTTCGACATCACTCTGAGGGAGATCGTGCCAAATTCTGTCCAATTTGAGCGTTAGACGTCAAATTCCCGAACGGGTTGGAGGACCCTGCCCATAATGCTCCAACGGTTCTCAGTTGGGAAGAGATGCGGGGACCTTGCTGCCAAAGAGAGGGTTCCCCAAGCACGAAGATAAGCAATAGAAACTCTCCGAGTGTGCGGGCGGGCATTACCTTGCTGAAATGTAGGCCCAGGAGGGGTTGCCATGAAGAGCAACAACACGGGGCGTGGATCATAGAAGCCGTACCGCTGTGCTGTAAGGGTACCGCGCATGACGAGGGGTCCTGGTATGAAAAAGAAATGGCATCCCAGACAGTCATGTTGATTCCACCACTGTCCAGAGCTTTTCCAGACACGTCTTCGGCCTGGATTCGCATTGACCGGAGTAGAATTGTCTTCAGTGATGAGTCCCGCTTCTAATTGAGTCCCGATGACCAGCGGAAACGTAACTGGAGACGTCCCGGACAGTGGTGGGATACTAAACTTACTGTCGTCTGTCATACGACCCGAAAAACAGCAGTGATGGTCTTGGGTGCCATTTCTTTTCATAGGAGGACCCCTTTCGCTGTCATCCACGGCTCCCTTATAGCATGATATTTTACGCCCCATTTCGTCGGCCTTCATAGCAACCAATCGTGGGCTTACATTCTAGTAAGATAATGCCCATCCGCACACAGCAAGAATTCCTACAGCTTGTCTTCGTGCTTGCCAAACTTCATCTTGACTAGCAGGTTCGCCACGTCTCTCCCTAATTGAGAACGTTAGGAGCATTATGGGAAGGCCCCTCCAAGCAGGTCGGGATTTTGACGACCTAACACGCCAGATGGACGGTATTTGGCAGCATATCCCTCAGGGGGACATCCAACAACTCTGTCAATCAGTTGCAAGCCGAATAAGTGCTTGCATACAGGAGAAAGGTGGATAAAGGCGTTACTAACTTGCTCAATTTGTGAAGCTTTATTCTACAGAAAAACATCTATTTTTTCTGAAATAATAATTATTTGTTTGTCTGTACAACTGCACCATCTCTACTGATTTCCGCTCCATTCCTTTTTTTTTTTTCTTAGAGCTGGTATGGCCTGTATTTACACTACTGGCCACTAAAATTGCCACACCAAGAAGAAATGCATATGAGAAACCGGTATCCATAGGACAAATATACTAGAACTGACATGTAATTACATTTTCACGCAATTTGGGTGCATACATCCTGAGAAATCAGTATCCAGAACAACCACCTCTGGCCGTAATAACGGACTTGTTACCCCTGGGCATTGAGGCAAACAGAGCTTGGATGTCGTGTACAGGTACAGATGCCCATGCAGCTTCAACACGATACCACAGTTCATCAAGAGTAGTGACTGACGTATTGTGACGAGCCAGTTGCTTTGCCACCATTGACCAGACATTTTCAATTGGTGAGAGATCTGGAGAATGTGCTGGCCAGGGCAGCAGTCTAACATTTTCTGTATCCAGAAAGGCCCGTACAGGGCCTGCTACATGCGGCCGTGCATTATAATGCTGAAATGTAGGGTTTCGCAGGGATCGAATGAAGGGTAGAGCCACGGGTCGTAACACATCTGAAACGAAACGTCCACTGTTCAAAGTGCTGTCAATGTGAACAAGAGGTGACCGAGACGTGTAACAAATGGCAGCCCGCACCATCACGCCGGGTGATACGCCAGTATGGAGTTTACAAACACACGCTTCCAATGTGCGTTCACCGCGATGTCGCCACACACGGATGCGACCATCATGATGCTGTAAACAGAAACTGGATTCATCCGGAAAAATGACGTTTTGCCATTCGTGCACCCTGGTTCGTTGTTCAGTACACCATCACAGGCGCTCCTGTCTGTGATGCAGCGTCAATGGTAACCGCAGCCACGGTCTCCGAGCTGGTAGTCCTTGCTGCTGGAAACGTCGTCGAACTGTTCGTGCAAATGGTTGTTGTCTTGCAAACGTCCCCATCTGTGGACTCAGGGATCGAGACGTGGCTGCACGATCTGTTACAGCCATGCGGATAAGATGCCTGTCATCTCGACTGCTAGTGATACGAGGCCGTTGGAAGCCAGCACGGCGTTCCGTATTACCCTCCTGAACCCACCAATTCCATATTCTGCTAACGGTCATTGGATCTCGACCAACGCAGCAGCAGTGTCGCGATACGATAAACCGCAATCATGATAGGCTACAATCCGACCTTTATCAAAGTCGGAAACGTGATGTTACGCATTTTTCCTCCTTACACGAGGCATCACAACAACGTTTCACCAGGCAACGCCGGTCAACTGCTGCTTGTGTATGAGAAATCGGTTGGAAACTTTCCTCATGTCCGGACGTTGTAGGTGTCGCCACCGGCGCCAACCTTGTGTGAGTGCTCTGAAAAGCTAATCATTTGCATATCACAGCATCTTCTTCCTGTCGGTTAAATTTCGCGTCTGTAGCACGTCATCTTCGTGGTGTAGCAAATTTAATGGCCAGTAGTGTAGGGAGGGGGTGTTCGAATCCCATTCTATATAGTTTTCGTTCTCTCAGACAATTTCAACGGTTTTTTGTTACCGACTATATATGAGATATACGTAAGCCGTGTAAGGACTTGGAACGTCTCCAAGAGCAGCGCCCGCCTAGAGAAGAACGCCAGCTGCACAGCTAGCAGCGGCCGCGATGTACGGCCTCCTTCCTGCGGCCCGGGGTCCCAGCAAGTTATGACTGCCGCCCTGCCGTCCCCAGCAGGTAGAGGATCGGCCCTGGCGCCTTAGGAAGCCCACGCCCGCCTCCGTAAATCCCACGGTCAACATCATTCGGAGGCTAGCCTTCCTGCCGAGGCGGTGGCACCGACTACAACTGCCCGAATTCCTCTGAAGATCCAACTCATCATTTTCGCAATCCCGGCATTTCAAGGTTTGAAACACTGCTGGTTTGTACACTGACGGCAGCTAAAATTGCAACTACATGAAAGTGGAACGCAACAGACGTCAGACTGAAACGAAGTATAATTCGTGGAGACGCAAATGATTACTATTTCAGTGCAGCCTTACAAAGTAGATAGGAATACACTGCATTTTCTCTTTTGTCTCTTCTTAGGACGCCCAACATATCAGTTCCCTTAATGTATATATTTGTATATTAACGTAGTGAGACGCCTAAACCCGCAGGACAGGATAGGACAGGTAGTTTAAGTTGTGGAAAGGGACCAAATTAAGCGGCTGTCAGTTAATTTCGAACATACAGCCTTTTATTTGATCAAACATTACAAGAGCTAAGAAATTAAAAAAAAAACACACACACACAGCTTTAGTTTTGAAACTTAATTAGCGGCTAAATGCGCCGTACAATCTCGTGCCTTAAGGGCAAGACCACTAATTTAAAAACGGCTGAAAGCCAATAACTTAAAGCTCAACTAAAAATCAGAAATTTAAAACGCAAAGCCTTATCTTAAAACAGTTCCTTAATTATGCTGAAGGGCCAAAGAATCTGACACTTCAAACAACTTAAAATCAAAATCGGCTGAAGGCCCAACACTTAAAACTCAACAACATTAATTTAAAAGAAAATACCAAAGGCTTTACGTAAAACAGTTCTTAAATTAGGCTGAAGGCCCAAACCATCTGACGCCTTAAGGGCAAAACAACCTTAATCTAAAAATCTGCTAGAAACCATACAAATAGAAACAACAAGAACAAACAAGAAAAGGCAGTACACCCAAGGGCGCTCAGAAGTTCCGAGGGTCGGCCTGGAATTCACGGAACGTACCTTGAGTTAGCAAATGGACAGTTATCGACCCGATCAGTGGTATGCCGGGAGTGTAATGACGGTGACAGTTGTAGAGGCTTTCCTGAACTTGGCACCAGCGAGAGGGCCACGATTGCTGACAGTAATGAGCCCAATGATAGCAGGTGACACGGTGTGGTTCCATATCGACTTTTCAGACTAGTGTCAGTTCAGTGTACACCATCACGATGGGTGTATCCGTCTGTGGAGGCTTTGAGGAGGACTAAATTTTCCAGACTGCGTTCATCATCATCATCGCGTGTGCCCAGCACCTTGTATGACAGTACGCAGTGCCATTTCAAACGCGACACTATCATATCTGATTCCCATACTTGGTGGTTTGGTCAGTACCCTTTGCATTTATGACGTATTAAGTGACGCATCTTTGAGATCTTTGTGAGATTATCTTTCAACAAGATCACATGTTAACTTTCCACTGCTCGACTGTTGCCATTGCTAGCTCGTTCTCCAGATCTGTTAACCACTGAAAACTTAGGGTTGTGGGACCGTGAGAGACCAATGGCAAATTATGACTGATGAACCCTGACAAAGAGCTGAAGCAGCCTGGAATTATGTGCCCGTCATCCAAGCTCAGTTTAACTTTAGGTCCAGTTGGGTTACAGCCGTTGTTTCTGCCAAAGGTAGCAGCACTGACTCGCAGATTTCGCTATATGTAAAGGTAGTACCTGTTCCCGAAAGAACAGATACCATTGATGACCGTGCAGCTTATCTAGAATGAAATGATAATTAAATCGACACCCTAGCTGCAAACTGGCGTTGATATACATCATTGGGGACATATTAAAATGTGTGCCCCGACCGGGACTCGACGTATATCAACGCCAGTTTGCAGCTAGGGTGTTGATTTAATTATCATTTCATTCTAGACAAGCTGCACTGTCATCAATGGTATCTGTTCTTTCGGGAACAGACACTACCTTCATATATAGTTAAAACATGGCTATCCACCCATTGACATTCTTGTGCGAACGCACACGCTATGCCCCAACTCGTACGGGACTTGGTAGATTAACCTGAAACGAGAAACGAGTGTGATTGGCAACCACCTTTTCGGCGCACTACGAGTGTAGTTGTGTGGACATGCTGGGAAAGTGGGTCTCACGGGGAGCGTGCAAGGGATAAGTCCCTGCAAGCGCACTATCCTCTGTGCCTTCGGTGGTTCAGATGGATAGAGAGTCTGCCATGTAAGCAGGAGATCCCAGGTTCGAGTCCCAGTCGGGGCACACATTTTCAACATGTCCTCAGTGATGTATATCAACGCCCGTTTGCAGCTAGGGTGTCGATTTAATTATGATTTAATCACAGATTTCGCATCTTGTGTGCTCCAAATCACATAAAAATTTAATAATGTGTAAGACAAAAGAAAACGACGCACCAAGAAGGAATTATCTAAATGGGACGTAAGTCGGTACATGTGACGCACATGCACAGACAAACAAGTGACTACAGTTTCAGGAAAACTGGATGAGGATTTGTTGAAGAGAAAGGACTTCACAAATTGAGCAGGTCAATAAGGCGTTGATCCACCTGCGGCGGCGCGGTTCTTTCCGTCCCTTTACGACGGACCTGCACGTACCTGTGAACATTGTCTCAGCAGATCATCAGTAGGAAAGCCGAGTGAAACCCATTGTACTTCGACGTGAACCAGGCTGCAATTTAAGTCACTAATCTACGTTTCTGGAGAAAGTTTTCACACAAATGAAAGGTTGGAGATTTTGTCCTCAACTAATATATTCTGAAACTTAGGTGAACAAGTATCACTGCCAAGTCCGTGCTAGTTCTAACACAGTCACTCACAATCCCTTTCACTCACGTTAGCAAGTTTATGGTGTTGCATTTCCCGAAAACGTAATAGCTACAAAAATATTGATTGTTTTTGATTGAGAATGCTCTCCAAATATTAAGTCTGTCGGCACCAAATGCAGTCACAGTTTTAAGCCACCGACCTGCTCAATACGCCACGCGGAATATATGTCGTTTTTCGTCACAAAATTCACTTAAAATTTCCGAAATTTCTACACGCCCATCGGAATGATTATGCCGTCACTTTACTACAATTTTGATGTATGAAACACTGCTAGATCCGGCAACTTAGCATTTCCATCGGAACTACTACTACACACGTCCGATCTGTTTCATGGCTAGGCTTCCACTCTTCTCTAGAATACTCTAAGTCTTCTCTACCAGCAGAGAAAGGCGCGCGAAGAATACTGCTTTACCATTGGTCAGTTTACTCAACAGCCAATAGCAAAACAACACTCTCCAGCGTCAATCCGCGCTTTTCATCAATAACCAATCGCAAAATAGTAAACCTAACGACTGCACTTTTAACCGACGTAATTATCTAATATGCTAAAGTTTTGCTTATGCATAAAGTTATTTACTATTGTTATTTATACCTGAATTAACTTTCCCTTTACCATAAACTTACTTTACAAATCTATTCTACGAAAATCCCCTTTGTCCATATCCATACTTGTTCGAAATGTTCCCCCACTAAATCCTACTACATAACTCGTTAAAGAATTACCTTCATATTAAGCTTAAACCACACTCACGCATCATTCATACTGCTAAAACACACTTATAACATTTTACGTACAAAAAAAGACATAATAACACTTTATGAAAATACTAGAACAGTTTATGAAAAACATTCTATTACTTTAGTGCACTCTAGTGGGCACAATCGAAACTAAAATCACAGTCCCCCATATCCAATATTGTCCTCTATCGGCTGATACATAAACTACGTGCGCGTCCAGTCTCACGTCACCATCGGCCACTATCCAGCTCTGAGACACATCTCCCACTTAACCGCCTCCAAAGCAAGATCGTTATACGGCGCTACGCCTCACAGCTCTGGACCTTATGCAGACGGGTATTTGGCTTGGCGTTGATTGACATAAATGTTGGACGTCCTCCTGAGGGATATCGTGCCAAACGCATCCAGCTGGCGAGCTAAATCGTCAAACACTCCACTGCCTGGAGAGCACTGTCCACAATGCTGCAAACGTTCTCACTTGGGGACAAATCCGGCCACCTTTCTGGCGAGGATGGGGTTTGGCAAGCACGAATACAAGCGGCAGAAACTCTTGCCGTGTGCGGATTGGCGTTATCTTGCAGAAATGTAAGCGCAGGATGGCATCCGACGAAGGGCAGCAAAACAGGGCACAGAATATCATCGTACTGTAAGGCTGCCGCGGATGATAACCAAAGGGGCCATGCTATGGAAAGAAGTGGCACCCCCGACCAGCACTTCTCGTTGTCGGACCTTATGGCCGAAGGCAGTCAGGTTGATACCCAACCACTGTCCTTGGCGTCTCCAGAAACCTCTTCGGCATGATACCTCATTGAATGGAGTAGAATTATCTTCAAAAATGGTTCAAATGGCTCTCAGCACTATGGGACTCAACATCTTAGGTCATAAGTCCCCTAGAACTTAGAACTACTTAAACCTAACTAACCTAAGGACATCACACACACCCATGCCCGAGGCATGATTAGAACCTGTGACCGTAGCAGTCCCGCGGTTCCGGACTGCAGAGCCAGAACCGCACGGCCACCGCGGCCGGCATAATTATCTTCAGTGATGATTCCCGTTTCGAACTGAGCCCCGATGACGAGTGAAAACCTGGCTGAAGACGTATTAGCGTCATAGAATTATGCATATTTGGGCTTTGGACTAACTCTGTGAACGGCCCATCTTTATACATATATGGAAAGTAAGCAGGAAAGAAAGAAATTGGTTTTCAATACCTGTGCTCCAGCATATTTCGCTGTAATTGGAAATGCGGCTTTCGGCGATAATCCATATTACCGGTGATACAATAGACAGTAATCGATGACTGCGCTGTGGTTTGCCGCAGCGTAGGTACGATTTGTAAAATTAGCGGCTGAAATCTAATGACAATTGGTTTTCAAACAAAGCTTCGTTTCAGCTCGCTGTCAATAAGTAAACGAATGAAAAATGCGTAACGCATGTGAGCGAACCCGCTGTGGACACAAGCTGATTTTAAAATCTAAATGCAGATTTGCGCGACAGATGGTGTAATTATACAAATATGCGTATATTGGAGCGCCGAATGATTGCAAACATCGGAAAAGTGAATTTGTACATTGTGCGCGCGTGTGTGTATTCGCGCTGGCTATGGTATGAATGCGCGTTCATGTCTTCAAGTTCATTAATTTATGGACGCAGGACAAGAGAAAAGAGGCGTACTTTGTTCGTAAACATTCCGACAAAAATAATTTTCCATGTTATCCTGGTTCACTTAGAAGTAGAATTGTGAAACGACTGCACATTTAGCCCCATTATTCTTTAAAAATACTTGCTTTCGTCGACCCATTGTCACCCACTTGTGACTTCCAACTACGATTTGGGATATTTACTCAGCATTGTTGACATTGTGAACTCGAAATATGCTTACAGACTGCATTTGGTTGTTGTCCGTTTATTTTCTGTACGGACCAAACAACACAAATTCCTTAATGTAAGTTACAATAGTAATTGGAGACTTCTGAACCCACTCAATAGATTTACAAGCATTTCCCATATGTAAACAAAGATATATTCTCGAAAACGAATTGTTCTAGGCGCACAGTCCGGAACCGCGCGACTGCTACGGTCGCAGGTTCGAATCCTGCCTCGGGCATGGATGTGTGTGATGTCCTTAGGTTAGTTAGGTTTAAGTAGTTCTAAGTTCTAGGGGACTGATGACCACAGCTGTTAAGTTCCATAGTGCTCAGAGCCATTTGAACCATTTTTTCGAAAACGAATTAATGGCTTACTTTCGCTTTTAGAGCGGCAGCAGCTGGCGTGTGTTACACACCTTAAATTGTACTTTAGATTGTCTGGTGAAGATTGTCTCACATAGATAAGACTATCAACAAAGTGCATCACACGTTTTTTTATATTTTTATCGAATTTTTAAGAACTATCGCTTGTGAGTTGCACAGTTCTGTATAATATCGCACTGAAGAGCCAAAGAAACTGGTACACCTGCCTAATATCGTGTAGGAACCCCGCGAGCGCGCAGAACTGCCGCAACACGACGTGGCATGGACTCGACTAATGTCTGAAGTAGTGCTGGAGGCAACTGACACCATGAATCCTGCAGGGCTGTCCATAAATCGGTAAGAGTACGAGGGGTGGAGATCTTTTCTGAACAACACGTTGCAAGGCATCCCAGATATGCTCAATAATGATCATGTCCGGGGAGTCTGGTGGCCAGCCGAAGTGTTTAAACTCAGAAGTGTGTTGCCACTCTGTAGAAATTCTGGACGTGTGGGGTGTAGCACTGTCTTGCTGGAATAGCCAAAGTCCGTCAGAATACACAATTGACATGAATGGCCGCAGGTGACCAGAAAGGGTGCTAACGTACTTGTCACCCTTCAGAATCGTATCTAGACGTATGGGGTCCCATATCATACCAGTTGCACACGCCCCACACCACTGCAGAGCCTCCACCAGCTTTCTGACATGCAAGGTCCACGGATTCATGAGGTTATCTCCTTATCCGTATACGTTCACCCTCTCTATATACCGGGTGATCAAAAAGTCAGTATAAATTTGAAAACTTAATAAACCACGGAATAATGTAGATAGAGAGGTAAAAATTGACACATATGCTTGGAATGACATGAGGTTTTATTAGAAAAAAAAGAAAAAAAAGAAAGTATTGCTAGACGCGTGAAAGATCTCTTGCGTGCGTCGTCACTTTCGTCATGCTTGGCCTCCCAGGTCCCCAGACCTCAGTCTGTGCGATTATTGGCTTTGGGGTTACCTGAAGTCGCAGGGGTGTCATGATCGACCGACATCTCTAGGGATGCTGAAAGAAAACATCCGACGGCAATGCTTCACCATAACTCCGGACATGCTTCACAGTGCTGTTCACAACATTACAGATATTGTTGAGGAATGATGGTGGATATATTGAGCATTTCCTCTAAAGAACATCATCTTTGCTTTATCTTACTTTGTTATTGTAATTATTGCTATTCTGATCAGATGAAGCGCCATCTGTCGGACATTTTTTTGAACGTTTGTATTTTTTTGGTTATAATAAATCTCCATATCATTCCAAATGTGTCAATTTGTACCTCTCTATCTACATTATTCCGTGATTTATTCACTTTTCAAATTTATACTGACTTTTTGATCACCCGGTACTTTGAAACGAGGCTCGTCCGACCAGGCAACCTGTTTCCAGTCATCAACAGCCCCACATTGGAGTTGATTGGCCAGGCAAGGCGTAAAGCATTGTGTCGTGCAGTTATCAAAGTTACACGAATGGTCATTCGGCTTCGAAAGCCCAAGTTGATGATGTTTCGTTGAATGGTGCGCACGCTGACACTTGGTGATAGCCCATCACTGAAATCTACAGCAGTTTGCGGATCGGTTGCACTTCTGTCATGTTGAACGATGCTCCTCAGTCGTTGTTGGTCCCGTTCCTGCAGGATCTTTCTCCGGCCTCAGCGACATCGGATATTTGATGTTTTACCGGATTCTTGATATTCGCGGTACACTCGTGAAATGGTCGTATAGGAAAATTCCCACTTCATCGCTACCTCGGAGATGCTGTGTCCCACCGCTCGTGGGCCGAATACAACACTACGTTCTCACTTAAATCTTGATAACCTGCCATCATAAAGCAGCAAGCGATCTTACAACTGCGCCAGACAATTGTTGTCTTATATGGGCGTTACCGACTGCAGCCCGCATCTCGTGGTCGTGCGGTAGCGTTCTCGCTTCCCACGCCCGGGTTCCCGGTTTCGATTCCCGGCGGGGTCAGGGATTTTCTCTGCCTCGTGATGGCTGGGTGTTGCGTGCTGTCCTTAGGTTAGTTAGATTTAAGTAGTTCTAAGTTCTAGGGGACTGATGACCATAGATGTTAAGTCCCATAGTGCTCAGAGCCATTTGAACTTTACCGACTGCAACGCCGTATTCTGCCTGTTTACATAATTCTGTACTTGAATACGCATGCCTATATCAGTTTCTTTGGCGCTTCATTGTGTTTTCTCTGTGATTAACATGAAGATTTTAAACTGACGTTATTTTGTTATTTTCAGGTATGCAGAAAGCGTTAGACACACTCCTTCTGATATAATCACAACAAAACCTGGAGCGGTAAGTACGTTACCAAATTATGAAAAATAAAAATAATAAAATCAATTTGATCTAGAAATTACTTTACCAGTTATTTAATGTACAGTACCAAATCCTCCAACCATTGTATCAAATATTTACAGATACGACATCCCACATGAGTTACTCGTATTTGCATCATTCAAGTGCACCTTATGATGAGTATCGGATAAGGAGACAAATTAGTGTAGTCATTACACTTAATTAGTATTGTATGGGATCAGAGATACCTCAGAGTTGTTGCGCAGGAAGCTTGATAGCAAAAAGCATTATGATGACGGTTGAAACAGGAAAACAGTTGACAGTGTAGAGCCCCGAAGAAACGTTGGTAGGAGCAACAGTGCACGAACGGATTGAACAGTTCAATGAAGGTAGGAAGAAATTACCTACGAATCACGTGAACTCGATCGTATAATAGCTGTCACTCTCATGATAACGAGCAAATTCCTCGTCGAGCCCTTCAAGGTAAAAGCGATGTCGACCGGCCACCACGTCATCCTCTGCCTTGAGGGGCCATGAGAATGCGTTATGGAGGGGTCGTGGCCAGCACACCGCTCTCCTGGTCGTTGCGCCGACTTTCCAGAACTTGGAGCCGCTGATTCTCATTCAAGGAGCTCCTCAATTGGAATCACGAGCCTGGATACACCCCGTACCAGTCTTCCCCCCCCCCCCCCCCAAGGACAAATCCTTGGCAGTGCCGGGAATCGAAACTGGGTCCTCCAAGGTGCAGCGACGAGTTCCGACCGCTCAGTTATTGAGTCAGTCACCCTTTCCAGTAATGCAGCCTTTTTTTTTTGTGGTTTTAGGGCGCACAACTTCAATGGTCATTAGCGCCCTGACTACTCTAAGAATGCACCGCGAGGCACAAGTTGACAACAACAACTAAAAGGGAAAACACGATAAAAGACAGACTGACAGGCATAGGATTAAAACATAGCATCATCAAATGTCCTTAGAGAGGTTTGTCAAATTGATAAAACGAAAAACACGAGCAGCTGCTCGTGGGTCATCCGCTAAAATGTCATAAAAAGTACTTGGCAAGTTAAGATCTAGACGCAGTGTGTTAAAATCGGGACAGGACATTAAAATGTGTCGAACCGTCAGCAAGTGCCCACATGGGCAGAACGGCGCCGGCGCAGCCGTCAGCAGATGGCGATGGCTGAACCGGCAGTGCCCAATTCTTAACCGGGCCAAAACTACCTCCTCCCGCCGAGAAGGGCGTGAGGACGACGTCCAAGCCACGGGAAGAGGTTTTAAGGCCCGAAGCTTGTTGTCTGTAAGTGCAGCCCAATCGGCATGCCACAGCGATAAAATGCGCCGACAACTGACCCTGCTAAAATCGGACGAAGGGACACAACAAGAAGCTGTCCGAGGCTGGAGGATCGCAGCCTTGGCCGCGGCATCTGCAGCTTCGTTCCCAGGGATACCGACATGGCCAGGAACCCACATAAAGCTAACCGGAGAACCGACGTCCACCAGCTGCTGAAGAGAGCGTTGGATCCGGTGTACGAAAGGGTGAACCGGGTACGGATCACTGAGGCTCTGGATGGCGCTCAGGGAGTCGGAGCAGATGACATAAGCAGAATGTCGGTGGCGGCAGATGTAAAGAACAGCCTGGTAGAGGGCAAAGAGCTCAGCTGTGAAGACCAAACAATGGCCATGGAGCCGGTATTTGAAACTTTGTGCCCCGACAATAAAGGAACACCCGACCCCGTCATTGGTCTTAGAGCCACCTGTATAAATGAAAGTCATGTTGATGAACTTCGAACGAAGTTCCAAAAAACGGGAGTGGTAGACCGAGCTGGGGGTAACCTCTTTTGGGAGCGAGCTGAGGTCAAGGTGAACGCGGACCTGAGCCTGGAGCCAAGGTGGCGTGTGGCTCTCGCCCACTCGAAAGGTTGCAGGGAGTGAAAAATTAAGGTGTCGAAGGAGGCGACGAAAGCGAACTCCAGGGGGTAGCAGGGCAGAGACATACAACCCGTATTGACGGTCGAGAGAGTCGTCAAAAAAGGAACGATAAGACGGATGGTCGGGCATTGACAGTAGCCGACAGGCATACCGACAAAGCAGTATATCGCGCCGGTAGGTGAGTGGCAATTCGCCAGCTTCAGCATGAAGACTCTCTACGGGACTAGTATAAAATGCTCCGATCGCAAGTCGTAAACCCCGATGTTGTATGGAGTTGAGGCGGCGTAAGATGGATGGCCGTGCAGAGGAGTATACGAAGCTCCCATAATCCAGCTTGGAGCGGACGATCGACCGATATAGACGAAGTAGGACGGTTCGATCCGCTCCCCACGACATACCACTGAGAACACGGAGGACATTTAAAGAACGGGTACAACGGGCGGCCAAATATGATACATGTGGAGACCAGCTAAGTTTCCTGTCAAATGTAAGGCCTAAAAATTTGGTTGTCTCCACGATTGGGAGAGCAACGGGATCGAGTCGTAAGGACGGTGGGAGAAACTCTTTGTAGCGCCAGAAGTTAATACAGACCGTCTTCTCGGCAGAAAAACGGAAGCCATTGGCGACACTCCAGGAGGAAAGACGGTCAAGAGAATGCTGAAGACAGCGCTCCAGGACACGTGTACACTGCGCGCTGCAATAGATGGTAAAATCGTCCACGAAAGGGGAGCCTGATACATCAGCTGGGAGGCAATCCATTATTGGATTGATCGCGATGGCGAAGAGAGCGACGCTCAAAACTGAGTCCTGTGGCACCCCATTCTCCTGGCGAAAGGTGTCGGACAGGACAGAACCCACACGTACCCTGAACTGTCGATCCATTAAAAAGGAACGAATAAAAAGAGGGAGGCGACCGCGAAGGCCCCATGTATGCATGGTGCGGAGAATGCCCGCCCTCCAACAGGTGTCGTAAGCCTTCTCCAAATCAAAGAACACAGCCGCGGTCGGGCGCTTCCGCAAGAAGTTATTCATAATGAAGGTCGACAAGGTAACCAGATGGTCAACAGCAGAGCGGCGCCTACGAAATCCACATTGTACATTGGTAAGTAGGCGTCGAGACTCGAGCAGCCAAACCAATCGAGAGTTAACCATTCGCTCCATCACTTTACAGACACAGCTGGTAAGCGAGATAGGTCGATAACTGGAAGGCAAGTGCTTGTCCTTCCCCGGCTTAGGAATCGGGACAACAATAGACTCGTGCCAGCATGCGGGAACATGTCCCTCAATCCAGATGCGATTGTATGTACGAAGAAGAAAACCTTTACCCGCAGGAGAAAGGTTCTTCAGCATCTGAATATGAATAGAATCAGGCCCTGGAGCGGAGGACCGTGATCGGCCAAGACCAGAGAAGGCAAGGAGAAGAAGGCAATGAGAAAGCAAGGAGAAGAAGGCAATGAGAAGGCAAGGAGAAGAAGGCAATGAGAAGGCAAGGAGAAGTCAAGGGAAAGAGTAAGGAAGACAGTGAGGTGGAGAAGAGCAAAGAAAGGAACCAACAAAAGGAAGGAAGAAACGAGAAGTGAAAAACCAAAAAGACCACAATTATAGGTCGTGGAACCGTCCGTCTCCGGACGCAGGCGCTAACTACCCCCGTGAGGGGGATGGACTCCTTTTAGTCGCCTCTTACGACAGGCAGGAATACCTCGGGCCTATTCTAATTCCCGGACCCGCAGGGGGTAATGCAGCCGTGCAAATCATTAGCTAATGGAATCTGACACGGCAGTGGAGGTGGGCATTGGTGCCACCGGTGCAGTCATCCAAAAGTATCTGTTGCTGAGCAAACTGCATGGTTGGCTTCGATTGTATGTGAACAGCTTCTGAATCGACATCGAGTGCAACACGATGCTTTACTGGAATCAGAGCTCATGGTTGGTGACCCACGATCGTACTACTTTACTCAACAGACCAACTGAGATCCAATGGAATGACGCCACTAAGGTCCCCCGACTTCTAAGTGTTAAAAGCTAGCTTATGGCAATAAACTAATTGTGCACATGGTTTGTTTGAAGCAGGTGATCACAGTTAACAGTGAGTAGCACTACACAATGTTTATAGGGAACATACGAAATCCTACTCGGAAGAAATGACGCACTGTGTGCTCATGTTATTGTTTTGAACAATAGCCCCCGATAAAATATCACTGGGACAGGGGTGGGGTGAGGGCGAGCAGTATTCCGCCCTTGTTACCTAACCTCCCTGAAATTTACTTTTGTTTGGATAGAAACTAACAGCCATTTTATGTCCTACTAGCTGACAAACCCAGCTTTGACCAGGTATTCATTCTGCCAATTTTCTATTGGATCCGAAGCGTTACTATTTGTAGAAAAAAATCTACATAAATGAATCCGACATTCACACACTCGTCTGTCAAAATAGTAACTAATTAATATTAATCAATAATACTCGGTGTTTCTGTACGCCAGACGCAGCTGCTAAAACGTCTCTCTGGCAACAACTCGTCATAGCTCTAGACACGCTATGTTTTCATCTACGGCCGTTTCCGCTTCGCATCTGAAAGCTGTCAAAAGCGCTGCCAGGTGTCAGGGATTTCCTTAAGTTGACTCGACTCTAGGAGTGTCTTAGTAGTAAAGAATAAACCTAAAATATAATTCATATATGATGCAGCATTTCTCTTGCATCTCAGTGTTTATGAAATCATATCGCTTGACCTATGTGTCGTACAAGGATATATTTGTATAGGTACATTCAGCGATATATGTGGATACTGTTTTCGAAATTTATCGACAATAGAGCTAGTATCACAGAAGTAATGAATTTGAACATCATGCATAATGCGGTACTTTATCACGCAGCTCATTGGTTATGACATGATATCTCCTGAACTGTGACGGGCAGGTAGTTATTGACCTCAGAGTGATTTTTGTGTAACGGTGAGTGATGTGGGAAACAAGTTTGGTTGAAGTCGGTCGACCGGTTTAGAAGGAGATGTGGAACTTACACATCTACATACATACATTTTTACACTAATGGCCATTAAAATTGCTACACCAAGAAGAAATGCAGATGATAAACGGGTATTCATTGGACAAATATATTATACTAGAACTGACATGTAAAAGCGTTACATCATAAAAGAGTTCTTCGTGTCTGTGCCAACATTGCTGTAATTGCATTCTGGATCACGATAATGCGCCATCCCATACTGCTCTGTCAGTACAGCAATTTTTTTTAACTCCAAAACAAATTTCAGTACTACCTCAGCCACCTTATTCACCATATATCGCTCCGTGCGACTTTTTTCCATTTCCAAGAGTCAAAACAGAAGTCAAGGGACACCATTATCAAACAACACAAGATGCCCAAAAAGCTGTGACGAGGGTCTTGGAGGATATTACAGAAGATGAGTTCCAGAAATGTTACCATCAATGGCAGAAGCGCTGGAATAAGTGTATGCAATCAGAAGGGAACTACTTTGAAGGAGACAACACATATAATTTCTAATTGGGCTGATGGATATGACCGGCACTCTGCTCTAAATGTAGAAAAATGTAAGTTAATGCTGACGAGTACGAAAAAACAATCCTGTAACGTCCGAATGCAGCACCAATGGGATGCAGCTTGGAACAGTCAGTTCGATTAAATATCTAGGCGTAATGACGCAAAACGATACGAAATGACTTGGGCACGTCAGGTTGGTAGGAGAGAAGCCGAATGCTCGAGCTTCGTTCCATTGGGTGAATTCTGGAAAAGTGAAGCTCTTGCGGAAAAGAAAACGGGGTCTAGGAGGGCGCTAATTTTTGAGTACTGTTCGAGTGTTTGGAATCGCCACCAGGTCAGATTGGACGAAGACCTCGAAGCAGTACAGAGGAGTGCCGCCAGATGTTTTTTACCGTTAGATTGGATCAGCAAGCAAGTATTGCGGGGATGCTTAGTGAACTCAAATGGGAATACCTGGTGGGAAGACGACCCTCTTTTCACAAAGCACTTTCGCGGATTAGAGAACTGCATTTCAGGCCGACTGCAGAAGGATTCTACGGCCACCAATGTATATTTCGTGTACGAACAGTGAAGATAAGATGAGAGAATACAGGATCCGTGCAGTGGCTTTTAGACAGTCGTTTTTTCTCTTGCTCTGTTTGCCAGTGGAACAGAAAAGGAAATGACCAGTAGTAGTACAAAGCATCCTCCACCATGTCCAGTACGGTAGTTTGCGTAGATGCACTCTTTCAAGCAAACGTCCTCCTTCGAGCCAACCATATATTTGTGAAAATGCCCGTCACCTTCGTTATTAGTCAGTAATGTGATGTGGTGTCGAACACCTTTGGAAAATCTAGGAAGACGGAAACTACCCTATCACCTACATCTATAGTTTGCAAGATTTGGTGTGCGTAACCAGCAAATTTACACAACTGGTTTTCCCCTCAACCCGTGGTGATTCACTGTGAGAAGTTTCTTCTGCTCCAGGCACTATTGGCCGGTAGACCGCGTCAGGGATCGATCGGCCGCCTGGTCAGGTCATTCTGTTTCACGCCGTTTCAGAGAGTCGCGTGTCGATGTAGACGAGATGAAGTGATTAGGACAAAACAAAAATCCAGTCCCCGAGCGAAGAAAATCACCGACAAATAAAATAAACACCGAAGCCTACAGAACATACGTCACCTAGTAACGGGCTAGTCTTAAAAAGAATGCTTTTACCTTTGTGATGAAGCATCTACCACAAATAAAAGAAAGAAAGCTATGTCTTGGTTTCCGTTGCCGTTCCTCAGCCCTCGTGCTGGAACTGAATTATTTACCAACTGTGAATACACGAGCACTCTATATCATTTGAAAAAGAAACCGGTGCAGTATTGTTATAATTAGAACTGGATTACAGTTTCACACACTTTAGCACAGCGGATATAGGGTCAGACACAATAAATTTTATTTGTGCTCCGATCGCTAAAAGTCCAACAGCGTCTAGTGCGGAGAAACGTTAGGTTCGGATTGGAGGGTAGGTAGGTGGTTAGTGTTTAACGTCCCGTCGACAACGAGGTCATTAGAGACGGAGCCCCAGCTCGGGTTAGGGAAGGATTGGGAAGGAAATCGGCCGTGCCCTTTCAAAGGAACCGGCATTTGCCTGAAACGATTTTAGGGAAATCACGGAAAACCTAAATCAGGATGGTTGGAGACGGGATTGAACCGTCGTCCTCCCGAATGCAAGTCCAGTGTGCTAACCACTGCGCCACCTTGCTCGGTACAGGTTCGGATTGGAACAACGCCACATCTTAACTCCACGTCTTCGTCAAATTTTCAGCAGTACCTTCTAGATGACATAATTTGTAAAAATAAAAATAAAAATATTTTTATCCAAGAAAATCCTAGAACACACTCCATTATCACATAATTCATTTTTGTTCAGCTCACATTCTGAGTAAATCGTCAAAATAGATTTATGGTTTTCAGTGCGTATAAAGAAATTATAGTCGTCTCGTTTGATCATATCAATGATTTCAAATTATTGCAATTGATTCTAAGTCACAAAAAATATCTGCTTTACCTGTAACGAAAATATTTTAAGTGAAAAGTTGAAAATTCAATGGTAATATTATGGTAAAGATATCTGAGCGAACAAAGAAAGATACTGGAGAATAGAGTGCTCATTTTCTTTAACAAACGTCCTTAGATCACTGACCAAAAAAAAAATAGGCTATCTATCTTCTTGTATCCCGTGTGGAAGGCGGCGCGTGGGTCTGCTCTTGTAAACTGAAGGGTAGACCGAATGTAGGAAGTGAGTAGGAGCAGGAAAAGGTGAAATGCTTCGGTATGCAATTAAAAGTGGTTTTACTTAACTTTGGCTTAGATGAGCACGTAGGTGCGAAACTGTACATCAAGTTACAAAGTTACAAGTAGTGGCTCCCCACTATGAAATAGAAAAAAATGTTGTTTGGTCGTCTGTTCGGCATCAAATGAGTAGAATCTGGATCGGTGCTCGTAGAGCTGCACAGCCCCGGCTAGAGGGCGCTGTCGTCTGTGTCGGTGTCGTAGTGCCAACCTACGAACTTGCACCAGCGCCGTGGCATCGTAGCTATCGATGCCACATGTCTAAATTGATTTTCTCATAGAACATCTAGCAATAAACTAGACTGCCAATTAATACAAATTTTTAAAGAATAAACTACAATTTCGCTTGGTTAGCGCGGGAACCAAAAAGTGTTCATTCATTTAAAAAAGGAAGTAACCAAACTACACTCCTGGAAATGGAAAAAAGAACACATTGACACCGGTGTGTCAGACCCACCATACTTGCTCCGGACACTGCGAGAGGGCTGTACAAGCAATGATCACACGCACGGCACAGCGCACACACCAGGAACCGCGGTGTTGGCCATCGAATGGCGCTAGCTGCGCAGCATTTGTGCACCGCCGCCGTCAGTGTCAGCCAGTTTGCCGTGGCATACGGAGCTCCATCGCAGTCTTTAACACTGGTAGCATGCCGTGACAGCGTGGACGTGAACCGTATGTGCATTTGACGGACTTTGAGCGAGGGCGTATAGTGGGCATGCGGGAGGCCGGGTGGACGTACCGCCGAATTGCTCAACACGTGGGGCGTGAGGTCTCCACAGTACATCGATGTTGTCGCCAGTGGTCGGCGGAAGGTGCACGTGCCCGTCGACCTGGGACCGGACCGCAGCGACGCACGGATGCACGCCAAGACCGTAGGATCCTACGCAGTGCCGTAGGGGACCGCACCGCCACTTCCCAGCAAATTAGGGACACTGTTGCTCCTGGGGTATCGGCGAGGACCATTCGCAACCGTCTCCATGAAGCTGGGCTACGGTCCCGCACACCGTTAGGCCGTCTTCCGCTCACGCCCCAACATCGTGCAGCCCGCCTCCAGTGGTGTCGCGACAGGCGTGAATGGAGGGACGAATGGAGACGTGTCGTCTTCAGCGATGAGAGGCGCTTCTGCCTTGGTGCCAATGATGGTCGTATGCGTATTTGGCGCCGTGCAGGTGAGCGCCACAATCAGGACTGCATACGACCGAGGCACACAGGGCCAACACCCGGCATCATGGTGTGGGGAGCGATCTCCTACACTGGCCGTACACCACTGGTGATCGTCGAGGGGACACTGAATAGTGCACGGTACATCCAAACCGTCATCGAACCCATCATTCTACAATTTCTAGACCGGCAAGGGAACTTGCTGTTCCAACTGGACAATGCACGTCCGCATGTATCCCGTGCCACCCAACGTGCTCTAGAAGGTGTAAGTCAACTACCCTGGCCAGCAAGATCTCCGGATCTGTCCCCCATTGAGCATGTTTGGGACTGGATGAAGCGTCGTCTCACGCGGTCTGCACGTCCAGCACGAACGTTGGTCCAACTGAGGCGCCAGGTGGAAATGGCATGGCAAGGCGTTCCACAGGACTACATCCAGCATCTCTACGATCGTCTCCATGGGAGAATAGCAGCCTGCATTGCTGCGAAAGGTGGATATACACTGTACTAGTGCCGACATTGTGCATGCTCTGTTGCCTGTGTCTATGTGCCTGTGGTTCTGTCAGTGTGATCATGTGATGTATTTGACCCCAGGAATGTGTCAATAAAGTTTCCCCTTCCTGGGACAATGAATTCACGGTGTTCTTATTTCAATTTCCAGGAGTGTATTTCCACAATTATTCATGACAATCAAGAACTAATGAAGGGCATTGTGAGGTTGCGTAGATTTTCTTGGTGGAGGGTTATGTGTTGTCTTTCACAGTATAAGCTCCTTTATGGCCTTAGCACCTCCATTACATTCCCACATTGTCAGTATGTTACAATAGTGTTTAACTAAAAACTTGTTGCAGGTCAACTGCTAACTCTGAAATATGATAAAAATAAATCATTGTGTAATAGGAACGCTACTAGGCTTTAATACCTAAAAAGGAAAGATATAAGTTCTGCTGCTCTTCATGTCTATGTCAGAGCAAACTCAACTTTCCTCATGATGCATTAACAATTGCCTGAAAGTACAATTTATGATGACACTTTCGTATCATGAGACGCAGGAGGGATTCATTGACGTTTAATGTAAATAAATATATTACCAACTACTGACGAAGGCGAAAATCTTAGAAATAATAGCACACAAAAGTACGAGGGCTATTCGAAAAGTAAGGTGTGATCACTCGCAAAATGCAAACCACAGTGAAAATTAAAAATTTTTTCTTTGCAACAGGTTGCTAGATCTTCCAGCTACACTACTGTCCATTAAAATTGCTACACCAAGAAGAAATGCAGATGAGAAACGGGAATTCATTGGACATATATATTATACTAGAACTGACATGTGATTACATTTTCACGCAATTTGGGTGCATACATCCTGAGAAATCGGCACCCAGAACAACACATCTGGCTGTAATAACGGCCTTGATACACCTGAGCATTGAGTCAAACAGGGCTTGGATGGCGTGTACAGGTACAGGTGCCCATGCAGCTTCAACACGATACAACAGTTCATAAAGAGTAGTGACTCGGATATTGTGACGAGCCAGTTGCTCGGCCACCATTGACCAGACATTTTCAATTGGTGAGAGATCTGGGGAATGTGCTGGCCAGGGCAGCAGTCGAACATTTTCTGTATCCAGAAACGCCCGTACAGGACCTGCAACATGCGGTCGTGCATTATCCTGCTGAAATGTAGGGTTTCGCAGGTATCGAATGAAGGGTAGAACCACGGATCGTAACACATCTGAAATGTGACATCCACTGTTCAAAGTGCCGTCAGTGCGAACAAGAGGTGCCCGAGACGTGTAACCAATGGCACCCCATACCATCACGCCGGGTGATACGCCAGTATGGCGATGACGAATACACGCTTCCAATGTGCTTTCACCGCGATGTCGCCAAACACGGATGCGACCATCATGATGCTGTAAACAGAACCTGGATTCATCCGAAAAAAATGACGTTTTTCCATTCGTGCACCCAGGTTCGTCGTTGAGCACACCATCGCAGGCGCTCCTGTCTGTGATGCAGCGTCAAGGGTAACCGCAGCCATGGTCTCCGAGCTGATAGACCATGCTGCTGCAAACGTCGTTGAACAATTCCTTTCCGCTTACTTATTCTTCACGAAAGGTATAAAATCACCTCAATCTGAAGCTGAATTCGAGAATATTTAGTTATTTTGACATTCCCCACTTTTTTACAGGTGGTCGCAGGAGCACATTTGATCTTGTTCCTTCTAAATTTATACGATGGTGAATTTTCCGAAAGGCACCCGTTCACAGAAGGTTGCTCGAAGGTAATGAAATTCCTGCAGTAGAAGGAGAAGAGGCAATTAATCTTGAAAGAGTTTCCTTATTGATATAGGACGCAGCGTTAACGACTGAAGTTAATTTTCGCTTCGGGCATTTCACTTCTGTGCGAAATTTTAAAACTAATTTTTTTCAAGTGCTGTTTTAACAACATCTTCCGGAATCTGTAGTTTTATGAAACATCTAAAAATATAAATTTAGAGAAGGTTGAAGGAAATTCTACTGAAATATTTTGTTAATCACAAGATTAGGGCAAATTAGGGCAAGATTAGGGCAAATCTTGGTCGTAGTGAAAGACTGCGTTATTCTGACTGTCGAACTTCGTCAGTTTTTGGCTCTACAACGGCAAATCATAAAACGTAAATTAATGGAATTTAAATTTTTAATTAGAGTCACTAGTCTGCAGCATATTAAAGGACTAAATCGTGTATCTGTGCTGACCTACTTTCTTTCGCCTCAGATTTTCCACAGCGCTAACGTCGTACAGTGATGCCTCAAACCGGGACGCCTTTATTTGCAGATGCTCTACATTTTGCAAAAATTGACACCTTAAACTGAAATTAACCATTCGCCCTCGATGCAATTCATTTTACCTGACCATTTCACAAAATAAAGCATCGTAAATTTTCTCCTAGATTTATTAAAAAATCCAGAGTTTTTATATATAATACTGCATTCGATTACAATGACATTTCCTGTGCATTATATCAATAACCTTAAATTCATCCACATCATTTTAGAGAAGAAATCTACAAAACAGTAAATTTTGTTTATTTTCCAGCGTTGTTTCTCCCCTATGTAAAACAGCATCGTTAAACAGCAATCTACAGGTTTTGTTTCTTTTCTTGTCTAAATTGTATGCACAGGCTGTAGACATTATCAGCACTCCCTTGGTCCATGAAGCACAGAAACACACCTGCACTTGTTCTTTGTACCTGAATAACTCTTGGCGCCCAGAGTTTCATGGATTACGCCCTTACATTGGATATTATAAACGATTAGGGATGCCACCTGTCGAGAAAAACCGCGTGGAGTGGCCGCGAGGTTTGAGGCGCCATATCACGGATTGAGCGGCCCCTCCCGCCGGAGGTTCGAATCCTCCCTCGGGCATGGATGTGTGTGTGTTGTCCTTAGCGTAAGTTAGTTTAAGTAGTGTGTAAATGTAGCAACCGATGACCTCAGCAGTTTTGTCCCTTAGAAACCCTTGTCTGGACAACTTATAGATTATATGGAATGAAGAAAATACTGTTAATCTAATACACGTATGGATCTGCCTTTTAAACATGCAACGGATTTTTAAATAAATATTTACAGGAAATATAATAATTTCAGCTGAAAGTTCAGATAAAAAAGGAAGATAAAAAATCTTGAAGAAATTATCCAACAGTACGCCCTAACATGATCACTTATCACTGTCTTGTATTTTTGCATGCAAATTTTGCGTTGCTCTTTGCTGCTTTCAGTATTCTTTCACTGTCACCTCCTCTTTCAGAAAATTCAAAATTTCACCACAACTTTCCGAAAGTTCATTTGAAGTTCTCTTTTCACTAAGGCCATAGATGCTTTCTTTCTTCTGACCATTGGTTCTTCATTTCACTGAAGATTCTTTCAGTAAATGAGTTGCTGGTAGGATCTGAAAATTTGTATGATAATGGAATAAGCAACTGGAAATAGGAGATGTCAACTGCGGTCTGCTGCTTAAAGAAATCTACCCAAATTTGCTCTTCTGCTTTACTTTTATCAAGTTTGGCATTTGCATTCCGTACATCACAGAAATAACTTTATAACTGATCTTCATCCAGGATGAGATTCAGTTTGTTGGTAGCCTTTAAAACACTGCAGACGAAAATCCTCTTGTTCTTCAAACGAAAAACTTGTAAGTAGATTGAACACATTGTTCTCAGAAATATCATAGCTTTGGGACAAAGAATCAGTGCAACGTGACATGAAAAATTGTGCATCATTCTCAAAACTTCTTCTCTGAGAATTTGGTATTTTTTCCAGGATTTCATGAACTTTCTTTTTCCTAATAATTTATCTTCCTTCTTGCTCTCTAACTTACTCTCAAAGTCCCTTATTATTCTTTCCTACTCGAGAGAAGTAACTGAGCTGTTTTTCAGTTTTCTAACAGCAGTTTCAAACTGGGCAAAATATGGCGTATAAAGCGTAGATAGTACTCAGTAAGCGAAGATTGTGTCTTCAGCATTATGCTCCCCATATGGCGTCAAAACTGTCAATTCAGTCTTGAACAGTGTTCCTCGCCGTTTGAAATAAAATATGACTTGATGGCAGGCCAGCGGTAAACAGCTCTTTCAGGAAGTAGCGAGAGTCATCCTATACGGACGTGTCGTAACATTTCCATAAACTCTGTCCCCATAAACTCCGAAAGTTCTCTCAGTGACTGAACGTTTGATGCAGAGGAACCAAACTCTCTATTATTTATTTCAAGTTTCTGCTATCAGTAACTTTTTTTTTATTTTATGCTTAATCTAACATAATGCAACGCGTTTCGAACATGTTCTGTTCATCTTCAAGATGATGAAATCGCTGTGATATCATACATAGACAACGACAAGGAAGAAAACCAGCAGCAGACATCACTGATTTCGATTTCGAGCCATAGACTGCCCCCCTCCTTCCCCCCCAAATGCCACACCAGCCGCTACAGTAACAAACAATGGACAAAGAGTTCTACATTAATCTAGTTTAAGACTGTTTATTTTTAAGTAACATTTCTCTGTATGTATGTGTGTATAAACGCCTGAATATGAACAGAACATGTTCGAAACGCGTTGCATTATGTTAGATTAAGCATAAAATAAAGAAAGTGACTGGTAGCAGAAACTTGAAATAAATAATTATCTCACACAGTCACGGTTCACAAACATAGCCATTATGGCTGAAAATAATCAAACTCAGTATAGTTTTGAGAACTAATGCCTCTACATCATAATGAAATGATTTAAGACCATGTTTTACAGTATTATTTATGACAAGACAGTTGCAATTAGCTCTCAAAATGGATGGATTTTCGTTTTTCAGTAAGACAAAATCCGAATTATTTTCGGCATAGTTCACTGGAGCATTGTCAGCACTGTATGCGTGTACTTGATTCAAATGAAAGTCATTTTATTCCGGAATGTTCTTTATTGTATGGAAAATGTCTTTATGAGTTCCTTGGAGTCTTCGTAAAAGTCCAGCAATCTCCTACGTATCCATTTGTTAACATGAAAGTACTGAAAAGCCTAAGTTTTTATATTTCCTCGTTTTGTGCATCTGAGGACACAGAAAAATAAAAGGCGTCATGAAACTCTCCTACGAGTACATCTTGACAGTATGGGCCAAGCATTGATTTTCCGAGATAGCCGTTGCCTTAGTTCTTCCTCACGAAATTTGAGATGCAGTATTACTGTCTTGAAATGAGGACTTGTAGCTAAGGCGCTGTTTCACATGTGATAAACAAATGCAACTTCAGCTCATATCACGGCATGTTCTTAAGATGTATGTCTCTTCAAAAAGAAAGTTATAGTTGTTTTATTTTTATAACACTATTTTTGTGCCAAAATGTGTTTTTGTGTCTTCTGATAATCTATTACAGTTTTTGTTCCTACTAATTTTATCGAAAATATGGTGGGCCGAATCACATACTTTACTGTGAAGTCGTTTTCTTTCATCAACTATGTGGAAAATTCATTGTTTCCTAAACAGTCTTTGTTAAAAGCCGTGTATTTTTTAACTGTCCTCTTCGGAACCGATGATCTTGACTAACTACCATCACCGTTACAGGAATGACAGTACATCTTTTCCGAACATCGACCTTTTCTAATTTCAAAATGCTCAAACTGGATGTGAAAAGCGCTGGCAACTCAGTTGTCCAATAATCCCTAATTTAATGAACAAATCTGTATTTTGAATCGTGTGTCGTGGTTGGGGAGGAAATTCACATTTCACTCTTTCTCTTCGTTCGCATGATTCGAAAATTCGGCGTGATAAAAGTGTGTCCCGAGGCCCTTTACTTGGGATTCTGGACAGCACTTTAAATCCTGCAAAAATCCCACCGAATACTGGATGGGTCGAAACGCTACAGACGACATTACGTCAAAACTACTGACACCGTTGGGAGAGCCATTCACTACACAAAACTATTCCACTTGGTGTGACATGTCTGTGATACCCTCAGACTTCAAGAAGAATGTAATAGTTCCAGATCGAAAGATAGCGGGTGCTAATAGGTGTGAATATTACCGAACTATCAGTTTAATAAGTCATGGCTGCAAAATACTAACACGAATTCCTTACAGTGGAATGGAGATACTGATAGAAGCCGACCTTAGGGAAGATCAGTTGTGTTCCGGGGAAGTTTTGAAAATGCGAGAGAATATTGACCCTAAAACTTATCTCAGAAGACAAGAAAAAGAAAGGCAAACCTACATTTATAGCATTTGTAGACAGAGAAAACTTTTAACGTTGTTGACTGAAATACACTCTTTGAAATTCTTAAGGTAGTATGGGTAAACTCAGGGAGCAAAAGGCTATTTACAACTTGGCAGACACGAGAGGCAGTTATAAAAGTCGAGGAATATGAAAGAGAAGTAGTGGAAAGAAGGGAGTGAGACAGGGTTGTAGCCTACCCCCAATTCTATTCCATCTACACATTTAGCAAGCAGTAAAGGAAATCAAGGAAAAATTTGCAGGAGGAATTAAATTTCAAGGAAAAGAAATTAAAACTTTGAGATTTGCCGATGACATTGTAATTCTGTCAGAGACAGCAAAGGACTTGGAAGAGCAGTTGAACGGGATGAGCAGGGTCTTCAAAGGAGAATATAAGATGAACATCAACAGAAGAAAAACAAGGGTAGTGGAATGTAGTCGAATAAAATTAGGCGATGCTAAGAGAATTAGATTAGGAAATGAGACATGATAGTAGATGAATTTTGCTATTTGGGCAGTAAAATAACTGATGAGGCCCGAAGTAGAGAGGATATAAAATGTAAATCGTGCAAAGCCAAGAAAAGCGTTTCTGAAAAACGTAATTTCGATAACATCGAATTTAGACTTAAGTATTAGGAAGTGTTTTCCTGAAGGTATTTGTCTGGAGTGTCACCTTGCATGGAAGTGAAACATGGACAATAAACAGTTCAGACAAGCAGAGAATATAAGCGTTTGAATTTTGATGCTGCAAAGGAATGCTGAAAATTGGATGGGTAGACCATGTAGACAATGAGGAGGTACTGGATAGAATTGTGGAGAAAAGAAATTTGTGGCACAATCAGACTAGAAGAATGGATAGATTGCTAGGACACATTCTGAAACATGAAGGGATCAGCAATTTAGTACTGGATGGACGTGTGGATGTGGGGGGGGGGGGGGGGGGGAGGGATAACAATCACAAAAGGAGACCAAGAGACGAATACAGTAAGCAGATTCAGAAGGATATAGGTTGTAACAGACTTACATAGGAGAGAATCGCATAGAGACCTGCATCAAAACAGTTTTCAAACTGAAGACCACGGAAACAACAATATGGGATTTCAAACGAAATTTGCGCCTAGACTGAAGAGTTCTTGGTAGCGAGGATCGAGTGTCTTATCTTGGATGGAGAGCTAACGACAAATGTGTAAGCAACTTAATGAGCGCCCCAGGGAATCGTGTTGGGACTCCTCATGCTCGCGTTGTATGTTAATGATCCGGCAGACAACAATAACAGTAAACTCAGACTCTTTACTGATCGTGCTGTGGTCTATAAGTAAGTACCATCCGAAAAAGTTGCAAAAAATATTGAGATATCGATAAGATTTCAAAGTGCTACAAGTTGCTTTAAAAGTTTAGAAATTTGATATTTTTCAGTTCACAAAATGCAAAAATGTAATATCATGTGACAACCATGTCAATGAATAGCAACTGAAATCACTCAACTCATACAAAATCTGGGCGTAAAAATTTGTAGTGACATAAAATGGAATGATCAGCCGTAAGTAAGGAAGGCGGTAGACTTCAGTTCATTGGGGCGGTAGACTTCAGTTCATTGGCAGCATTCTAGAGAAAGGTTACATTGATTAGACTAGGCACACTTTCGTTCCTTAGAACCATAGCGAGGATATTCCAGCGAATGTAGAGCTTGACAGCGATACTTATTCTCGGAAAAAAAGGATACCCTCTCGTAGATGTAGATTAGATGACATAAAGCTTCCATTCTGTAGACTCACTGCGAGAAAAAAATGAGAGGATATGGAGCTTGACAGTAATACGGTATTTCTGAAAGAAGGATACCTCCATATAGATGCACGATCAGATTGGATACACCGTGTGTTCGGTAGACTCATAGTGTAGAGATCCTAGAGTATGTAGAGCTTGTCAGTAATTCTTATTTACAAGAAAGGGATACATCAGTGTAGATGTAGATTAGGGAAGATACACCGTCCGGTCGGTAGATTCATAATTAGGAGACCCTAGACGATGTGGAAGTTGTCAATAACACATGTTTATGAAAAAAGGATACATTCACGTAAGCGTAGATCGGATTAAATACAGTGTCCGTTCCGAAGATTCGTGGTGACGAAACCTTACGGCATGTGGAGTTTGTTAGCAATAAGTATTTGAGAAAGAAGGGTATGTTCATGTGGATGTAGATTACATAAGATATATTGTCTGTTTGATAGACCCATAGCGTCAAGATCATAGAGGATGTGGATCCTACAAGATGTAAAGGTTGTCAGTAATACATACTTATAAAAAAAGGATTCACTTATGTAAATGTAGATTAGACACACAGTCCGTTCTACAGACCCATAAAAAGGACGCTAGATGATGTGGAAGCTGTCAGTGACACTGATTTACGAAAAAAGTATACACCAAAGTAGATGTAGATTAGAGTAGATAAACTTATTTACGAAAAAAGGATACTCTCATATACATGTAGATTAGATTGTCTTAGCGATCGACTTTCTCCTTAGAGCAGGGATGGTGAACCAGGGGCACGCGTGCTCTTAATGGCAGGCGAGGGAATAATTTGAGCACGGCATTAAATGAGGAATTCAGGTAGGCCTACTTTTTATCGTGAATGCTCTATCGGTGCTAAGGAGCCATGAGAGTTTTAGATGACAGGTCTTCGCTCATGCTCACCCACTGTGAGTCACGGTGTAGTCAAATGCATTGGTAATATTACGCCGTCATCCACTGTTAGATCGTATAGGTTGGCAGGTGTTCCAACAACGACGACTTCCGATTTCTATCGACAGCTACGGTACTAATAAACTGTCGCGACGTAACTGTGTTCACTTGTTTGTTTTTGTTCCAGCAATAACGACCTCCGACATCTACCGACACTTACCGTCCTCCCAAATTGTCGCGATGAAACTGTTGTCACCTGTTTGTTTTTGTTTGTTGTGCGCTTACGTCGTCTCATGGAATTACGTATAATTTGTACCGTTTTTGAAGTTATCAATATTATTCAACACGTGCGCTTACGTCGTCTCATGGAATTACGTATAATTTGTACCGTTTTTAAAGTTATCAGTATTATTCAACACGGCTACTTTCACAAAGAAACAAAAAGTGCGAAGTATAAAAGAGAATTTCAAACTTGGTGGACTGAGAAATATGATAGGGTTAATAAAGGCAGTAAAGCGGTGTGTGCTTTATGTTCCAGGGCAATGGTGTGTAGAATATTGTCTGTATATCCGCACTATGAAACAAATCACAAATATCTTCGTCAAAAAAGAGAACCAGAGCCAAAGAAACTCATTGCATGTGCTGTTAAAGACAGGGATACTGTCGACATCTATGACTGAGTATGTTAGCAAGCATTGTCATATCAGTGGCCCAAGTTTCTCGGCTGTAAATGTCGTTCATCGGCATGGTAAACGTTTTGGCGACGAAGAGTTTTTGAAGGAAGCCTGGTTAACATGAACCCCATCACTTTTTGAAGATTTTCGAAATAAAGGTAATATAACTAAGTGAATCAAAGATACTCCATCTAGAAAGGCAATAAAAGAAAGTCTCATAAAATTGGAGGAAAATGTAAAACGACGATAAAAAAATATCAAGTCCTCTCCTTATATTTCTTGACGAAAGTAACGATATAACTAAATATGGCCGTTTAGCTGTGGTTGCTCGCCATTTTTTGTAAATGACATCGAAGAAGAACTGACTCCCATAACATTATTACGAGAAACAACTAAGGGAACAGATATTTATACAGCTGCTAAAAATTCGCTTACTGAAAAAGAAATGGACTGAAACAAAACTGTTCCGATAACGACTGGTGGTGCTCCCAGTATGGTGGGCAAAAAAATGGTTTTAATTTACTCCAGGTACACGTTGGACATTCTGTTCTTGAATTCCACTACCTCGTATATCACAGGTCTTCTGTGCAAAGGCTGTTTCAGCTTCCCTTTACAATACAATGGTCGTAGTCATAAAAATAGTGAACCTATCTTACAAGTGGTTCAAATAGGTCTGAGCACCATGGGACTTAACAACTGAGGTCATCAGTCCCCTAGAACTTAGAACTACTTAAACCTAACCTAAGGACATCACACACATCCATGCCCAGCGCAGGATTCGAACCTGCGACCGTAGCGGTCGCGCGGTTCCAGACTGAAGCGCCTAGAACCACTCGGCCACACCGGCCGGCATGTGGCTTACAAAATTGATCTATTTTATGGACATTTGCCAGCATTTCGGTGATTTCAACGTAAAGCTTCAAAGCACAAACAAAACAATGTTATGGTAGAGCTTATGTACTCGCGCTTTTGAGGCTAAACCGCAAGCGTACACTAACGATATTGCTTCCAAACCTACAAGTATTTCTTAAATGTGAAACAAATTACCAGCCATTTCAATTTACACGAAAAGCCAGACCAAGAAAAAGTCACTGAGGAATTTCCTTCGGTAATACATTCTTCAACTGAAGATTTTTCATCGAGATTTTCTCGGTTCGTAGAGTTGTCGGAAACACTAAAATGTGTGATCTACCCGGATGTGAGTTCACTGGAGAAAGAACTTGTCGATGATTGAAAACTGAAGAAATTGAAATTCTGTTGATTGATTTCCTGTCTAGTTCAATATCGACTCAAAAATATATGGAAACAAAAAAAAAGGTTTGGAAGTAAATGCGTCATTAAGACTATCAGATAATACAAGGAAAAACGCCGAATTAATATTATGAAACGTGGAATTCAATTCCAGAAGCATATAGCTGTCTAAAGAAGCTGGCGTTTGCCGCCTTTGAGAATACCTATGCATGTGAGTCATTATTTTCTGAAAGAAATAACATTAAAGAAACCCTTTGTCAGATGACTCGAGTGCGGCTTGCATTCTGTTAAGTGTGTACTTACTATAAATTATTTGGCATCGAATTTGCAACATGAGTAATCACAT